>NW_011500382.1:30971-61791 GCF_000495115.2 Populus euphratica
TTAATTATATACAATCCCTTTCTCTTAGTTGTTACCTTTAACAAAAGAACATAAATAATGTAATAATCCAATATGCAACCTACAATCATATGTTAAAGTGTGTGTGTAAATTAAGGTTTAAGAATACATGTTAAATAAGTATATGAGCAGAATTAAGTGATAACAATGCGAGAGTTTGTAAACCTGAATATTTCAAGAAGTATTATAATAGACCTTGTTAAGAATGGTTACTAAGATGCGTCTCAAGAGTCACTTTAACAAAAGAGCTCTTTTACTCTGCCATCCTAGTAATAACAATTATGCACATACTTTATGAAATGAAAAATAATTTTTTTTATCAACTGCTACCCTCTCCCCCCAACCAAAACGAGATATTGTCCTCAATGTTTAGAGGTAGAAAGATAGAGTATAGAAGATATCACCTGAAATAACGAACACTGACAAACCTGAAACACACGGAAACAAATAAAAGTAACAATAAAACATAATAATAAAACCAAAAGACACAAAAATTCATAAATGAAGGCTTAAATCCAATCTAAGCTTTTTATGGCTTTCCTTAGTTGACCAATTTATGCGACTCATGAAAGGATCAATTATAGGAATGAAGGATTGTAGTTGGTCAATTAATTGTTCAGCAGTAGCAGCAGAGATTATGATTTGTCATGTAGAAGATGTTAGAAATTCCTGTTCCACAGCATGATCAAGAAAAGACAACAACTTACCATAATAACCATTAACATTTAACAAACCTATGAGTTTATGATGAATGTGTAGTTGAGCCCAAGAGAAAATATGAAAGATCTCTTCCAATGTGCCTAGACCACCTGGTAAAGCAATGAAGGCATCAACATGGTTAAACATTGCATTCATTCAAGCCGACATTGTGGAGACTTGAAGTTCCTCTCTAATTATTTTTCCAATGATGTCCCTTTGTGCTAAAGCTTCGGGGACGACCCCCAAAACTTGATTACCTCCTAAAAATACAGCTATTGACACACCTCCCATTAACCTAAGACTGCCTCCCCCATATACTAAATGAATCTTTCTCTCAACTAGCACTTGACCAAGATGATTTGCTGATTCTAAAAACTCCTTTTCTTTCTCAGGACTAGATCCATCGAAAATGCAAATACTTTTTATTTGATGACTTGAGGAACTTGCCATTTCTACACACTTCTATATTTGATGAATGCATGGATTGAGTGGAAATGAAGGGAAGGAAGAGAGGATTTTATAGATGAGAAATTAAAAGCTAATCAAACCACCTATATGTAGGCCAGCTGGAGTCTCACACACACACTTTCTCTCTCTTTATTTATTTCTTTTTTTTTTGAAAAAAAAAGCATATGTATAGGTGGTTGTGATTGTGGCTCACATCCTCCCTTGGTTTTACGTCCAAGAACGGCTTAAACGCCCTTTATGGGTCGGGGATAGGCTTCCCATCTAGTTTTCTTAAAAACCAGCAAACAGGGTCTTTTTTAGTCAGATTCCCAATACTATGTCAAGCATGTTCTTTATGAAAATGGGTTCATAAGTCATGAATTGCACGATACTTATCTCGACTATGATGAGACTTAAGAGTCAATAGAAGATTATCTAAAGACTCTCTGTGTTTTGAAATAAATCCCACCTTTTGACAATTTTCATAGTTTTTGCGGAATGCATGTGACTCCTTGAATATGGTGGGCCAGTAAAATCCACTTTGTAAGATTTCTACAGTCCTTTTTTTTACGAGAAATGATCCTTACGTGCCTTAGAGTGACAAAATTTAATGAAATTACTTACCTCATTATCGGGAAAGCATCTTTGAAATATTTGATCAGGACGATAATTGAATAAGTAAGGGTCATCCCAATAAAAGTTTTGTACGTTGCTTAAAAATTTTCTTTTGTCTTCGGTACTCCAGTGAGCTGGAAAAAATCCTGAAGCAAGAAAATTGATATTTTTAGCAAACCAAGGCATTGAACTAAGAGAAAGTAGAGATTCATCAGGAAAAGAATAATTGATTGGTGTGATGTCGGGTGTCGAATCTGTTGTCACTTTTGATAAAAGATCCGCATCAATATTTTCGGTGCCTTTTTCATCATCGATGTCTTCCTGATTGGTCATGGCATGAGGAAATGGAAGTGCTGGCAGGGAATCAGTCTTTTCCTTGCAATATTCAGATTCAACCCCTTCCTTACCCTTAGAGATTGACTCATCATCTTTCTCACAAGATTCAAGAGTAGGTTTTTAATAACCTTACCATTACGAAGAGTGATGACTGATTTGACTTGATCCATGTGTTGACTTCCAGAACTACTTGCATTTGCATTGTATTGCCCCTTGGGATTTTGCTGTGGTTGAGATGGAAACTTACCTTTCTCTTGAAAATTGAAAGCAGATGTGAATTTTGCAAGAGTATCTTTAAAATCTGTTATGTTTTGAGCAAGTTGAGTATTGATTGTCTCTTGCTTTTCAATGAATGCATACAAAGTTTCCTCAAAATTTCTTGTAGGGGGTGGAGCATAAGGAGGTACATATCCATGATAATTTTAGAAATTATGGTGTGCTTGAAACTGTGGTTGTGAAGTTTGTGCATTGTTGTTCCCACTCTTCCAACTAAAATTTGGGTGATTTCTCCAACCAGGCTTGTATGTTTGGGAGTATGGGTTATGGTTGGCCCTTTAGAAACTATGTAAAGCATAGGCTTGTTCATTGAGACATTCCTTAAAAGAAGGCAAGGTTGGACAATTGTTGGTTGAGTGTTCATTTGTTTCACAGATTTGACACACAATGTTTTCAACATATTTTAATTGACCACTCTTTTTCAATTCTAGTGCCTCGACTTTTCTAGTTAAAGATGTAAACTTGGCTTGAAGGTCATGATCTTCCCTAAGGTTGTACATACCTCCACTAGATGTATGAGGTTGAGTTTTACTCGGTGCCTCATAAGTACCCGCGGTGTCCTAATTTTGAGCATTTTCAGCTAACAAGTCTAAGTACTTCATTGCTTCATGAGGGTCTTTATCTTCAAAAGTTCCATTGCACATCAATTCAACCATTTGCCTATCTCTAGGTGTTAACCCTTCATAGAAATGTGAAACTAATCTCCATGTTTCAAAACCATGATGAGGGCAAGTATTAAGGAAGTCTCGATACCTATCCCAACATTGATAAAATGTTTCTCCTGGTTTTTGAGTGAAAGTGGTGATTTGTCTTTTGAAAGAGTTTGTTCTATGAGATGGGAAAAACGTTTTTAAAAATTGTTGTTGCATTTCATCCCAAGCACGAATGGATCCTGATTAGTACTTAAAAGTGCATTCTCATTAAGGATTTATGTCATCATATTGCACCTAAAGTATCATTAAATTCCCTAACAAAAGCATGTTTTATATTAGCAAGTCTAAAAATATAATATACCTTTAATTCATGGTAAATGTTCATCCTAAATGCAGGTCTATCATATAAATAAAAGGATTGATTGATGAGTTTAAGGATTGAAATTGAAAGGATAAAAAGATTTAAGTATTGAAATTGAAAGGATAAAAAGAAGGCCAAACTTAGCAAAGTGTTGCTGGTGCATTCCAAACTCGAACACCGTTCAGTAATTTGATCATATCTGGAGCTGTAGATATCAGATTTAGGTCCATTTTATATCGATGGAAAGGTAAGACATAGACCTACAACTTTCATATGAAGTCAAAGACTCAGTTCTGCCGTTTGCAAGCCCAAATCTTAGCAACAACGAAGATGTCGGAAGCTGTCCTTCAGCTCAAGCACTATTCGGTTTTTGGCTCATATCTTGAGTTCTAGAAGTCCAAATGAGCTCTGGTTTTTTTTTATGGAAAGCTGAGACAATTACCCACAGCTTCCATAATTCAGTTGGCTATAATTCTGATGGGAGCAATGACGTTTTGGCCAGCCAACAATATCAAAAATCAGCCCACAATATCAAAAAAACAGCAGCCATTAATGTCAAAAACCAGCCACCAAATCAATGGATGCCCACCAATTCTTCAATCAATCAATAGTTCTGAAACTCAGCCTATAAAAGGAGGCATTGCCCATGTATTTAGTCATATTAATTTTCAGATCAAAGTTATCTTCTTGCTTTCTCTCTACATCTCTGTAATGTTCAAGTTTTCTTTTATGCTATAGTAATCTCTTGTTTATGCTCTTTCATTTCCTTTCCTATACTTAGTTAGCTTATATTATGTTTATGTTCTTATATTGTTTATTTATGTTTTTCTCCTTCTTAATGTTTAGCTAAGTTAATTATGTCAAGGTGAAAAGGTTTCTCTAATGGTGTTAGAATAGGTATAATATAAACTCAACATGAGCTTTAAATGTTTATATTCAAGAAAGATTATTATTAACATGTTTTATCTTTTTATCTTACTAATTCTTAATACCTTGCTTATTAAATGGTTAATTTAGATTTGTGTTGTATAATATTTGGTACATCAAATGCTTGATCCTTCATAGTTTTCGGCCGACATCATTATTATGATAGGAACTTGATTTGTTGTTAACACAAACTAGCAACATGAATGCTTGATAATATTTATAAGTATGGTATTACTTAGATAAGATAATTAATATGATCATGTTAGTAATTTATAATGAGCTAATAACGAGAAATCATCCGATTAGAACTTCCTTTGTGTGTGGTTTCTAGTTGAGTAATAAAAAGAGTTTATATTATATTTATTTGAAATATCATTATTGAATCCTATAACCTTGACATATGTTTTGTTATTATTTAATCCTTACATCAATATCACATCCCAAAACTTTCTTTAACTCCTTTTCTGTTATTATTCTCTTCAAATCTTTTTCTTTATTTGTAATTTATATAATTCACCTCCCTGTGGTTCGACCCCGGTCTTGCCGGGTTATTTTACTTTGGCACTCCTGCACTTGGGATAAGACATCAACTCTTTGATCGTGTCAGATCCTGTTCTTAAATTTTATAGCCATGTTTTAGCTTTATCATTTAATGAAAAAGGAAAAAGCTTTAATCTGATGGTGTTCATGCTACAATTTAAATTATTATATGTGTTGCAGACCTCCTCAAATTCCCTTAAATGCAAGTATGGATTTTCTAATTTTAAGCCATGAAAAGAAGGTAAAAGTTGAATAATACATGGCTTAAAATTAAAATGAGATGCATCGGGAGGAAAAACTATGCATGATGGTGCATTTGTTCTTGTGGGATTCATGTGGTCTCTAAGTGTTCTAGCACGGTTATTCTCATTATTTTCATTATGAAGTGATTGATTATCTTCTTCGGCCATATATTCTAAAAATGATGGGGATATCCTACAAAGTCTACCACTTGATGTACGTGACCACACTCTCATGCACGTGCAGGAATAAAATAAAAAGAAGAAGAAAACAAAAGAAGAAGAAACAAGAGAAAAGAAACAAAGTTATATACAAGAAAAGTGAAAAGAGAAAATAAAATAACTACTATAATTTATACAAGAACTTACCTCCCCAACAACGACGCCAAAAACTTGACACGACTAAAAGATTGATGTCTTCTCCCAAGTGCAGGAGTGTCGAAGTAATAAATAACCCGACAAGACCGAGGTCGAACCACAAGGAGGTTAATTGTACAAAATATAAATAACAATAATACAACAACAACAATAATAATAACAACAACAATAATAATAGCAATAATAATAATAACAATAACAATAATAACAACAACAACAACAATAATAATAATAATAATAATAATAATAATAATAATAATAAAGAAGAAAAAGAAGGAGAAGAAGAAGAAGAAGAAGATGAGAACTTTGAGATGGAATATTAATGTAACGATTAAACAATGATAATAACAAATGTCAAGGTTAGAGGATCCACTAATGGTATGTCAAACAAATATAGTATAAACTCTTATTATTGAATTGGAAACCACACACAAAGGAGGTTCCAATCAGATTATATATTGTTAACATGATTACATTAGTCATCTTATTCAATTAATGCTAATACTTGTAAATCTCGTCAAGTATTCATGATTATAACTTATGTTAACAACAAATCAAGTTCCTTTCATAGCTTAGGTGTCGGTTATACCATACATTATGGGCTATGAAAGTGCCAAGCATTTGTTATACCAAGTGTTATACAATATAAATCAAGATTAGTCATTTAACAAGCAAAGTATTAAAGAGTGAACAAGATAACAAATATAAAACATGTTAGTATCAAACATTAAAGTCCATATTAAGTTTACATTATACTTATTCTTACACCATTAGTGTAACCTTTTCACCTTGACATAACTAACTTAGCTAGACATAATGAAAGAAAGCAAAATAGATAAACAAAATAAGAATATAATAAACTTAGCTAGACATAATAAAAGAAAGAAAAATAAATAAACAAAATAAGAACATAAATAAGATAAGAGTTAACTAAGTAAATGAAAGGAAATGAAAGGCATAAACTTGATATTAGTGAAAGCAAAGCATAAACATTACAAAAAATACAAAGAAAAAAAGCAAGAGCATGATCTTGATCTGGAGACCAAGATGCCTAAATGCATGGCAAATGCCTCCTTTTATAGGCCAAAATTGGGAACTATTGATTTGATGACTAATTGATGAGTGGGTAACCAACTCTTGACTTGGTGACAATCCTTATCTTCTCTTGTCTGCCTAAATTGGAGCCACTCAAAAACATGAAAGTTGTAGGCAATTGTCTCATCTTTCTTGTGTAAGAAATTCAGCTTATTTGGACTTCTAGAACTCCAGATATGGCCAAAATACGTAATAGTGCTTAGGCTGGAGGACAGCTTCGGGCTTCTTGGTTGTTACAACAATTTGGACTTAAAAATGGCCTTTTTAGATCTTATGCTCCATATGAAAGTTGTAGGCCTATGTCTTACCTTTCTATCCATATAAAGTAGACCTAAATATGAGATCTATAGCTCCAGATATGACCCAATTACCGAACAGTGTTCCCGTTTGGATTGCACCGACATCTCTTTTCTAATTTTGGTCATCTCTTTGCCCTTGCAATTTAAGTTCATAAAGTCATGAATCAATCCTTTTATTTATGTGATAGGCCTGCATTTAAAATTAACATTTACCATAAATTAAAGGTATCTTATATTATTAGATATATTATTATAAAACATGCTTTAGTTAAGGAGTTATTGATACTTCAAGTGCAAAATGATGATATAAAACTATGATAAAAATGCACTTTTAAGTACCAATCACCTAATTTGCCATATATTATCCATTTTAAGCCTTACCGCCCTCACGGTTTTGTTCCTAGTGACGTAAACCCATATTTGAGCCTGACACCCTAAAATACGTGTGACAAGTTAGCAACCAATACTCTTAATAAGACCAGCTACCAATCCTTCACCGCCGATATAGGATATGAAATTCCTCATTATTATAGGAGATGGAAACATAGTTGGCTAGGGAAGACTTTCATACACTTATAAGTGTAGGTGAAGTGTAGGTTTGTCTCTATTAATATAAAAATAGACAATAATTCCCTACAATCTAGGCAGGAGTTGGTTTTAGAAATCGTATTCAAATCTATGGATGTTATGCCTAAGTATAATTTTAGGTATGTGTGATTCGTGAGATCGATCTCACCCAAAACCAAAGGTGGAAAGGTTGGGAAAATACCCTGGTTTTAAAGCACTAGGCACAAAGACGCGTCAACAAATGAACATTACCTAGAATTTGGCAGCGATGGACAATGATAGCCTTGCGTAGGCAGTAGTGAATTTGGCAAGTAATGTGCAATGATTCATGTGAGTCATTGAGCTTTTGACTTGGTATGGATATGGGGCTTGGATCATAGACCTTCTAAGTTGGCAACAAACACAGTAGAAACAAATAGTTGGGACTGCTAGGTGGACATGCAAATCATAGGTTAGTGGTGGCAGTTATGGACATCCAGATCATAGGAGACTGGGGGCTGAACGTGGTTTAGAATTGGGGTTGTTTTATGACACGACTAAAAGATTGATATCTTCTCCTAAGTGCAGGAGTGTCGAAGTAATAAATAACCCGGCAAAACAGGGGTCGAACCACAGGGAGGTTAATTATACAAATTATAAACAACAATTATAAACAACAACAATACCAATAACAACAACAATAACAATAACAACAACAACAACAACAACAACAACAACAACAATAGTAGTAGTAGTAGTATTAGTAGTAATAATAATAAAGAAAGAGAAGAAGAAGAAGAAGAAGATGAGAACTTGGAGATGGAATATTAATGTAAGGATTAAACGATGATATAACAAATATTAAGGTTAGAGGATCCATTAATGGTATGTCAAACAAGTATAGTATAAACTCTTATTATTCAATTGGAAACCACACACAAAGGAGGTTCCAATCAGATTATATATTATTAACATAATTACATTAGTCATCTTATTCGATTAATGCTAATACTTGTAAATCTCGTCAAGCATTCATGATTATAACTTATGTTAATAACAAATCAAGTTCCTTTCATAGCTCAGGTGTCGGTTATACCATACAGTATGAACTATGAAAGTGCCAAGCATTTGTTGTACCAAGTGTTATACAATATAAATCAAGATTAGTCATTTAACAAGCAAAGTATTAAAGAGTGAACAAGATAACAAATACAAAACATGTTAGTATCAAACATTAAAGTCCATATTAAGTTTACACTATACTTATTCTTACACCATTAGTGTAACCTTTTCACCTTGACATAACTAACTTAGCTAGACATAATGAAAGAAAGAAAAATAAATAAACAAAATAAGAACATAAATAAGATAAAAGTTAACTAAGTAAATGAAAGGAAATGAAAGGCATAAACTTGATATTAATGAAAGCAAAGCATAAACATTACAAAAAATACAAAGAGAGAAAGGAAGAGCATGATCTTGATCTAGAAACCAAGAGAAAGCAAGAGCATGATCTTGATCTGGAGACCAGGATGCCTAAATGCATGGCAAATGCCTCCTTTTATAAACCAAAATTGAAAACTATTGATTTGATGACTAATTGATGAGTGGGTGACCTCTTGACTTAGTGACAATCCTTATCTTCTCTTGTTTTCCCAAAACGTCATTGATAACGTCAAAACTGGAGCCACTTGAAAACATGAAAGTTGTAGAAAATTATCTGAGCTTTCTTGTGTAAACAATTCAGCTCATTTCGAGTTCTAGAACTCCAAATATGGCCAAAATACTGAACAGTGCTCGGGCTGGAGGACAGCTTCGGGCTTCTTTTTTGTTACAATAATTTGGACTTAAAAATAGCCTTTTTAGATCTTGGGCTCCATATGAAAGTTGTAGGCCTATGTCTTACCTTTCCATCCATATAAAGTAGACCTATAACTCTAGATATGACCCAATTACCGAATAGTGTTACAGTTTGGATTGCACCGGCATCTCTTTTCTAAGTTTGGTCATCTCTTTGTCCTTTCAATTTCAGTTCTTAAATTCATCAATCAATCCTTTCATTTATGTGATAGGCCTCCATTTAAAATGAACATTTACCATAAATTAAAGGTATCTTATATTATTAGATATATTATTATAAAACATGCTTTAGTTAAGGAGTTATTGATACTTCAAGTGCAAAATGATGACATAAACCCTTGATAAAAAATGCACTTTTAAGTACTTATCACACCCCCCGACCAACTTATTACTAGTCTCTAGTAATCAAAGCGTTAAAATAGAAAAATAATTTGCAAATTTCACATAACAAGGTATTCATTATTCAACTTTCATTAATCTATCCAGATAAACAAACTCTCATTAAATTTATATATCTGCTCAATACCTCTTAACAAGATATTAATAAACTTTTCTTTTGTGCTTAATATATCAACACATAATTATGGAGCTTTTCTTTGAAGAAAACAAAATATTTGTTCTAATGTTTAAGGTTAACTTTCTTGGGTTGAGATTATTATTATTATATTTTTTTTCTTTTTTTTTTAAATATATATACATATAACTTAAAACATCATGCATCTTTAACCCATGTAACGAGCTTTCGGCTAATGACTCCCAGACCAGTTGGTCTTAGGGCATTAGGTGATGAGACACCCCTACGAGCTTAGTAACTCGGGTCGCAGATACTAATACGTAGATAGTGCAATGTTTGATTCCCTTAAGCTTTTCTCCTCAACCCATGTAACAAGCGTTGAGCCAATAGCTCCCAAGTCAGTTGACTTTAGGGTATTAGGTGTTAAAACGCCCATTTGGGCTTAATTGTTTAGGTTAGGGAGGCTACGAAACCAAACTTATCTATATTTTTATTATCATTATTTTTTTTTGTTTTTTTGTTTTTTTTTGTGTTTTTTTTAATTATATACTATCCCTTTTCCCTTAGTTGTTACCTTTAACAAAAGAACATAAATAATGTAATAATCCAATATGCAACCTACAATAATATGTTAAAGTGTGTGTGTGTGTGTAAATTAAGGTTTAATAATACATGTTAAATGAGTATATGAGCAGAATTAAGTGATAGTAATACGAGAGTTTGTAAACCTGAATATTTCAAGAAGTATTATGATAGACCTTATTAAGAATGGTTACTAAGATGCGTTTCAAGAGTCATAAAAAGATCTCCTTTACTCTGCCATCATAGTAACAACAATTGTGCACATACTTTATGAAATAGAAAACACATTTAGTTTTTTTTTTTTTAGCTACTACTCTCTCCCCCCAACCAAAATGAGACATTGTCATCAATGTTCTAAGGTAGAAAGATAGAGTATAGAAGATATCACCTGAAATAACGAACACTGACAACCTGAAACACACTGAAACAAATATAAAAACAACAAAACACAATAATAAAACCAAAAGACACAAAGATTCACAAATGAAGACTCAAATCTAATCTAAGCTTTTTACGGCTTTTCTTAGATGACTAATTTATGTGACTCATGGAGGGATCAATTACATTGATCAATTACAAGAATGAAAGATTGTAGTTGGTCAATCAATTGTTCAGCAGTAGCAGTAGAGATTATGATCTGTTGTGTAAAAGATGTTAGAAATTCCTGTTCCACAGCATGATCAAGAAAAGACAACAACTTATCATAATAACCATTAACATTTAACAAACCTAGGGGTTTATGGTGAATGTGCAATTGGGCCTAGGAGAAAATATGAAAGATCTCTTCCAATGTGCCTAGACCACTTGGTATTTGCTGATTCTAAGACTCCTTTTTTTCCTAAGACTAGATCCACCGAAATCACAAATACTTTTTATTTGATGACTTGAGGAACTTGTCATTTCTACACACTTCTATATTTGATGAATGTATGGGTTGAGTGGAAATGAAGGGAAGGAAGAGAGGATTTTATAGATGAGAAATTAAAAGGGCAATCATACCACCTATGTGTAGGCCAACTAGAGTCTCACACACACACTCTCTCTATTTATTTATTTATTTATTTATTTTTGAAAAAGCATGTGTATGTGCAAGTAGTTGTGATTGTGGCTCACATCTTCCCTTGGTTTTACGTCTAAGAACGGCTTAAACGGCCTTTACGGGTCGGGGATAGGCTTCCCATCTAGTTTTCTTAAAAACTGGCAAACAAGGTCTTTTTTAGTCAGATTCCCAAGACTAAGTCAATCATGTTTTTTATAAAAATAGAGTCATAAATCATGAATTGCACGATGCATATCTCCATTAAGATGCGTCTCAATAGTTAATAGAAGATTATCTAAAGACTCCTTACTCAGGCCATCCTTAATGAACTGTATTTTCTCTTCACGATTTATAGATACCATTCCTAAAGAACGACATTGTGCATTACAAGTACATCTGGCACATCGATGAAAGACTTTCAGTCGTTTTGCACGACGTTTCTTTTCAAAAGTGTTTTTACCTATTCCAGACATGTGTGAAATGAAGGAATTAGAGGACTCACCTGATAATCAGACCTTTGCTTCAATCAACCAGCGAATATCTTCAGGAATTCCATGATTCATTAACAACCTCAATCTTGCATATCTAGCATGGTAAATTTTTGTAATCATTATGAGGCAGAGCGGGAAAATACTTTTTCAATTTTTCAAGATTAGTGTCCATTTTCAAATGAGAATTGGAAGAGAGATTTATAGAATTGCACAAATATATACACAGATATCAGTTATTATGGAAAACTGAAAGAACCGACTTAAGTCACAGAGTACCGTTGTTCGCCATTTGACCGGGGTGAGAGAAGCTAGCAAAAATCACTCAAAAAGAAACACAAAAATAATTGAAAGAAAAAAATCATTCTTTATATACAGGATCACCCAATTCAATAGAGTCATTTTCAACTGAAAAATTGTCAAAGTAAACTTTCAAACGATGTCCATTTACCTTGAAAACATTGTCATTCTTTGGATTCTCGATATCACAAGCCCCATATGGATACACATGTTTCACAATAAAAGGACCGCTCTATCTTAATCTTAGTTTTCCAGGAAATAAATGTAGTTGAGAATTATAAAGTAAGACTTTTTGACCAACATTGAATGTTTTTCTCAGAATATTCTTGTCATGAAACTCTTTGATTCTTGCTTTATGAATTCTTGAATTTTCATATGCATCATTTCTTATTTCCCCAAGCTCATTTATTTGTAATTTTCGCAGTTGACTAGCATCATTCAGATTGGAATTGAAAGCTTTAATAGCCCAATAAGCTTTATGTTCAAGTTCTACAGACAAGTGACAAGGTTTTCCATAGACTAGTCTATAAGGTGACATACCTAATGATGTTTTATAAGCAGTTCGATAAGCCCAAAGTGCATCATTAAGTCTTACAGACCAATCTTTTCTATTAGGGTTCACTGTTTTCTCTAAAATGTGTTTGATCTCCCTATTAGCAAGCTCTACTTATCCACTTGTTTGAGGGTGATAAGGGGTGGCAACTTTTTGTGTGATTCTATATTTCTTCATTAAAGATTCGAATGACTTATTGTAGAAATGTGTTCCACCATCACTTATTATGGCTCGAGGGATTCCAAATCGACTCAAAATATTTTCTTTCAAAAACTTTATCACTATTTTGTGATCATTGTTTTGACTTGAAATTGCCTCTATCCATTTTGAAACATAATCTACTACGACTAATATGTACAAGAAACCAAATGATGGAGGAAATGGACCCATGAAATCCATACCCCAACAGTCAAATATCTTAATGACAAGAATATGATTTAAAGGCATCATGTGACGTTTTGAAATTGATCCCAACTTTTGATAATTTTCACAAGACTTGCAGAATGCATGTGAGTCTTTGAACATGGTGGGCCAGTAAAATCCACATTGTAAGATTTTTAAAGTTGTCTTTCTTGATGAGAAATGGCCCCCACATACCTCAGAATGACAAAATTTAATGACACTACTTACCTCATTGTCAGGAATACATCTTGGAAATATTTGATCAGGACAATATTTGAATAAATAAGGGTCATCCCAATAAAAGTTCTTCACTTCGTTCAAGAACTTTCTTTTATCTTGGGTACTCAAATGAGCTGGTAATTGTCCTGAAACAAGAAAATTGACAATATTAGCAAACCAAGGCATTGTAGAGACAGAAAGTAAAGATTCATCAGGAAAGTAGTCATCGATTGGTGTGATGTTAGTTTTTGAATCTGTTATCAATCTTGACAAGTGATCTGCGACAACATTTTCGTTGCCTTTCTTATCTTTGATAGTGATATCAAATTCTTAAAGTAACAAAATCCAACATACCAATCTAGCCTTAGAATCTTTCTTAGAAAGAAGATATTTCAATGCTGCATGATCACTAAAAACAACAATAGGTGAGCCAACAAGATAAGACCTGAATTTTTCACATGCAAATACTACTGCAAGTAATTCTTTTTCAGTGGTGGTATAATTCATTTGAGCACTATTTAAAATTTTACTTGCATAATAAATTACATAAGGTTTCTTATCTTTTCTTTGTCTCAAAACAGCACCTACGGCATAATCACTAGCATCACACATTATTTTGAAAAGGTAATGACTAATCAGGAGGTTGAATGACAAGAGCATAAGTAAGCAAGTTTTTAAGTTTAACAAAGGCTTTTTCACAATGTTCAGTCCATTCAAAAATATTATCCTTTGTTAGAAGGTTACTTAAGGGCTTAGATATTACGCTAAAATCTTTGATGAACCTTACCAGTATGTCCTAGGAATGATCTAACATCTTTAATAGATTTTGATGTTGGCAAGTTCACAATTAACTTGATTTTAGATTTGTCAACCTCAATTCCTTTTGATGAAACAATGTGACCAAGTACAATGTCGTTTCTTACCATAAAGTGATATTTTTCCCAATTCAGCACAAGATTCTTCTCTTCACACCTGCTCAAAACCTTTTCTAAGTTAGTCAAACAATCATCAAATGAATCGCCAAAAATAGAAAAATCATCCATAAAAATCTCAAGAAAATGTTCAACCATATCACTAAATATACTAAGCATGCATCTTTGAAACGTGGCTGGTGCATTACATAATCCAAAAGGCATCGTTCGATATGCAAAAGTACCAAATAGACATGTGAAAGTAGTTTTCTCTTGATCTTCCAATGCAATTTCAATTTGGTTGTATCCTGAATAGCCATCTAGGAAACAATAAAATTCATGACCTGCAACTCTTTCTAGGATTTGATCCATGAAACATAAAGGAAAATGATTTTTTTTAGTCATTGAATTAAGTTTTCTATAGTCAATGCACATGCGCCAACCAGTAACAGTCCTAGTGGGAATTAACTCATTGTTCTCGTTTGTTATCACAGTGACTCTAGACTTCTTGGGTACAACTTGGGTAGGACTTATCCATTTACTGTCAGAAATAGGATAAATGATTTCATTATCTAGAAGCTTAATGACTTTATTTTTCATTACTTCTTTCATATTAGGATTGAGCCTTCGTTACATTTCCCTAGAGGGTTTAGCATTTTCTTCCAAATAAATTCTATGTCTACAAATCAAAGGACTAATTCCTTTTATGTCAGCTATGGTCTATCCTAATGCATTTTTATGCATTTTTAGAGTTTGCAATAACTTACCTTCTTGATGTGCATTAAGTTTGGAAGAGATTATTACCGGAAAAGTTTCATTTTCTCCCAAAAATGAGTATTTGAGATTAAATGGCAACGACTTCAAATCAGGTTTGGGTGGTTGAACACATGAAGGTATGGACGTAATTAATCGTGATGGCAATTCCTCAATTTGTGGTCTTCAATTACTTGCTTTTGATTCTTCCTGAAAATAAACCATTTACAAATCATCAGATTCATCAATCTTAATTTCACTATAAGTGGTTTGAAATTGATCATGACTTAATTTTTCAGTAAAGTCCACTTCCTATAAATCATTATCATCTCCAGGTTCCTTGTAAATGTTGAAAATATTCATCTCCAATGTCATTTTCCAAATAATAGCTTCATCAATCCATTCCTACAATTAATCAATGTATTAAAAGTTGCAAGAAATGGACATCCTAAAATAACAGGAAATGAATTACATACATCAACAGGTTGTGTGTCCAAGACAATAAAATCCACAGGATAAATGAATTTATCGACATGTACTAGCATATCTTTGATTATTCCTCTTGGCACTTTTACAGATCTATCAACAAGTAAAAGAGTTATAGAAGTTGGTTTTAACTTACCTAGATTGAGACTTTGAAAAACTGAATATGGAAGTAAATTCACATTAGCTCCAAAATCAAATAAGGCTCTTTCAATTTTATATTCTTAAATAAAGCAAGAAATTATAGGACAACCAGAGTCTTTATATTTCAAAGCATTATTGTTCTGAAGAATGGCACTTACTTGTTCGGCTAAAAAGGCTTTCTTTTTCACATTCAGTTTCCTCTTCACCGTGCATAGATCTTTCAAAACTTTAGCATAGGAAGGAACCTGTTTAATATCATCCAGCAAAGGTATATTGATTCTTACCTGTTTGAAAGTTTCAAAAATTTCAGAGTTGTGATTGACTTTCCTTTGTTTGGTCATGGCTTGAGGAAATGGAAGTACTGGCGGGGAGTCAGTTGTTTCTTTGCAATTTTCAGATTCAACCCCTTCCTTACCCTCAGAGATTGACTCATCATCTTTCTTAAAAGGTTCAAGAGTGGGTTTTTCAATAACCTTACTACTGCGAAGAGTAGTGACTGATTTGACTTTATCCATGTGTTGGCTTCTCGAACTACTTGCATTTGCATTGTATTGCCCCTTCGGATTTTGTTGTGGTTGAGATGGAAACTTACCTTTCTCTTGAAAACTGAAAGCACATGTCAATTTTGCAAGAGTATCTTTAAAATCTATCATGTTTTGAGCAATTGAGTATTCATTGTCTCTTGCTTTTCAATGAATGTATGCAATGTTTCCTCAAGATTTCTTCTAGGAGGTGGAGCATAAGGAGGTACATATCCATGAGAATTTTAAAAATTATGGTGTGTTTAAAACGGTGGTTGTGAAGTTTGTACATTGTTATTATCACTCTTCCAACTAAAATTTGGGTGATTTCTCCAACCAGGGTTGTATGTTTGGGAGTATGGGTTGTGGTTGGCCTTTTGAAAACTGTTTAAAGCATGGGCTTGTTCATGGAGACATTCCTTAAAAGAAGGCAAGGTTGGACAGTTACTGGTTGAATGTTCATTTGTTTCACATATTTGACACATAATGTTTTCAACAGATTTTAATTGACCACTCCTTTTCAATTCTAGTGCCTCGAATTTTCTAGCTAGAGATGCAAACTTGGTTTGAAGGTCATGATCTTCCCTAAGGTTGTACATACCTCCACTAGATGTATGAGGTTGAGTTTTACTCGGTGCCTCATAAGTACCCTCGGTGTCCTAATTTTGAGCATTTTCAGCTAACAAGTCTAAGTACTCTATTGCTTCATCAGGGTCTTTATCTTCAAAAGTTCCATTGCACATCAATTCAACCATTTGCCTATCTTTAGGTGTTAACCCTTCATAAAATATATGAAACCAATCTCCGTGTTTCAAAACCATAATGAGGGCAAGTATTAAGCAAGTCTCGATACCTATCCCAACATTGGTAAAATATTTCTCCTGGTTTTTGAGTGAAAGTAATGATTTATCTTTTGAAAGAGTTTGTTCTGTGAGATGAAAAAAACTTCTTTAAAAACTGTCGTTGCATTTCATTCCAAGCATGAATGGATCTTGGTCTCAAATTTTGTAGCCATGTTTTAGCTTTATCTTTTAATGAAAAAGGAAAAAGCTTTAATCTGATGGTGTTTATGCTACAATTTGAGTCATTATAGGTGTTGCAAACCTCTTCAAATTCCTTTAAATGCAAGTATGGATTTTCTAAATCTAAACCATGAAAAGAAGGTAAAAGTTGAATAATACTTGGCTTAAAATTAAAATGAGATGCATCAGGAGAAAAAACTATGCATGATGGTGCACTTGTTCTTGTGGAATTCATGTGGTCTCTAAGTGTTCTAGCACGGTTATTCTCATTATGAAGTGATTGATTATCTTCTTTGACCATATTTTCTGAAAATGATGAGGATACCCTAGAAAGTCTACGACTTAATGTACATGACCACGCTTTGATTCACATGTAGGAATAGAATAAAAGAAAAAAGAAAACAAAAAAAAAAGAAACAAAGTTATATACAAGAAAAGTTAAAAGAGAAAATAAAATAAATACTATAATTAGTACAAGAACTTACCTCCCCGGCAACGGCACCAAAAACTTGACACGACTAAAAGATTGATGTCTTCTCCCAAGTGCAGGAGTGTCGAAGTAATAAATAACCCGGCAAGACCGGGGTCGAACTAGAGGGAGGTTAATTGTACAAATTATAAACAACAGTTATAAACAACAACAATAGCAATAACAACAACAATAACAATAACAACAACAACAACAACAACAACAACAACAACAACAATAACAACAATAATAATAGTGGTAATAATAATACTAATAATAATAATAAAGAAAGAAGAAGAAGAAGAAGAATATGAGAACTTGGAGATAGAATATTAATGTAAGGATTAAACGATGATAATAACAAATGTTAAGGTTAGAGGATCCACTAATGGTATGTCAAACAAATATAGTATAAACTCTTATTATTGAATTGAAAACCACACACAAAGGAGGTTCCAATCAGATTATATATTGTTAACATGATTACATTAGTCATCTTATTCAATTAATGCTAATACTTGTAAATCTCGTCAAGCATTCATGATTATAACTTATGTTAACAATAAATTAAGTTTCTTTTATAACTCAGGTGTCGGTTATAACATACAGTATGAACTATGAAAGTACTAAGCATTTGTTGTACCAAGTGTTATACAACATAAATCAAGATTAGTCATTTAACAAGCAAAGTATTAAAGAGTGAACAAGATAACAAATACAAAACATGTTAGTATCAAACATTAAAGTCCATATTAAGTTTACATTATACTTATTCTTACACCATTAGTGTAACCTTTTCACCTTGACATAACTAACTTAGCTAGACATAATGAAAGAAAGCAAAATAGATAAACAAAATAAGAACATAAAAGTTAACTAAGTAAAGGAAAGGAAATGAAAAAAACAAAATAAGAACATAAATAAGATAAAAGTTAACTAAGTAAATGAAAGGAAATGAAAGGTATAAACTTGATATTAATGAAAGCAAAGCATAAACATTACAAAAAATACAAAGAGAGAAAGGAAAAGCATGATCTTGATCTGGAAACCAAGATGCCTAAATGCATGGCAAATGCCTCCTTTTATAGGCCAAAAATGGGAACTATTGATTTGATGACTAATTGATGAGTGGGTGGCCAACTCTTGACTTGGTGACAATCCTTATCTTCTCTTGTCTACCCAAAATGTCATTGATAACGTCAAAATTGGAGGCACTTGAAAACATGAAAGTTGTAGGAAATTGTCTCATATTTCTTGTATAAAAAATTCAGGTCACTGAAACTTCTAGAACTCCAGATATGGGCCAAACACTGAATAGTGCTCGGGCTGGAAGACAGATTCTGACTTCTTTGTTGTTGCTACAATTTGGACTTAAAAAAGGCCTTTTTAGATCTTGGGCTCCAAATGAAAGTTGTAGGCTTATGTCTTACCGTTCCATCCATATAAATTAGACCTAAATCTGAGATCTACAGCTCCAGATATGACCTAATTATCTAACAGTGTTCCGGTTTGGATTGCACCGGCATCTCTTTTCTAAGTTTGGTCATCTCTTTGTCCTTTCAATTTCAGTTCTTAAATTCATCAATTAATTCTTTCATTTATGTGATAGGCCTCCATTTAAAATGAATATTTACCATAAATTAAAGGTATCTTATACTATTAGATATATTATTATAAAACATGCTTTAGTTAAGGAGTTATTGATACTTCAAGTGCAAAATGATGACATAAAACCTTGATAAAAAATATATTTTTAAATACTAATCATTTTACAAGCTACTAAGGCTATAGGGGAGAAATTGTCCACTACTTACTGGAAAATAAGCCATTAAGTTTATGGAGATCATAAGGGAGAAAGTGCACCACTATGTCTTGAAAAATAGGGATAATGGTTATGCTTTGTAATTTACATATCTTTATCTATAAATAAATTAGAAAGTCTTGGTTATATAGGCTACAATCTTTGTGTATAACATACACACTTATATTGTGTAATCCTTTGTTCCACTAAAATTAATTTTGTTAAAATTAATAGCCTTAAATCACAAAATTGATTTAATTAAAATGATTTTGTTAAAATTAGTAGCCTTAAAAAATCTCATATAAAATTTTCTTTTTATTTAAATTATCTTGTGTTGGTTTCGGCTTTATATCAGTGTTGGTTTTAGATTTTGTTGAGTTGTTCTTGAATTTGTTTTCTTGATTATCTTATCTTTTAACATTCATTTGATGAACTTTTTAAGTTAAATTTTTTTGACAAATTCTTATTTAGTTCAATAAAAAAAGTGGTAAATGGCAAGAGAGTGTGATAATAACATATAAAGAAGCTAGATTAAAAGTGAAACATAAGTTAAGTGACATATCTTTTAATGTAAACATATAAGATAGTGCAAGGTTTAAAACTAGCATCTTTTATACCTTTTAAATATGTCTTTCAAAAACAAGTCAACATCGAAGCAAGATGATGATTTGAGGTTGAATTGTTTTTTGGGGGGAGCGGAAATGATGAGATTAATCAAATAGCATCAGAAGATCCATTAAATGTCCCAACTAGGCATATTACAAGGTCAAGAGTTAAAAAGATTACAAAGGTATTCAATTGGCTATTTCATTATATTTGGGTCTTATTTCCTACATGACTTGAGGATTTAAATTGTTTCTCTACTTACACGCAAATTAAGCTTGTTTTTCTAATGTATAGTTTTATGTTAATGAAAATAACTTTTGAACTAACCATTTGATTGAGATGATATTTTTTCAAAAGATTCTAAAACCTTGTTTCATATAGAATTAAATTTTCATAACTATAAGAGATCGGAAAGGCTTTGCGATAAAGCCTTGAAGTTACTGTATAAGATTTGTAATATTTTCCTAGTTGATTTAGGATTTCTTTGTATTTTATTTAGAACTTTATTGTAATTTTTTTTTAATCTTGTTTTAGATATTTTACCTAGTATAAATAAGGCTATTTAACTTATATTTAAAGGGATAAATTCATTATTCAAAAATAAAAACTTGTGTGTGAGAGTTTATACCTTATACCTTTGATTCTATGTTTGTTATGAATAATAAGTCAAGGTTTTCATCTAATAACTGTGGTTCTTTAATTTAGGTAATTAATAGGTCGGGTTCTTTTCAACTTGATTTTAATTTTATTAAGTTATGTTCAATCTTGATTATGAGTTCTAGGATTTTTGCCCCTGAGTTCGTATTAGTTGGTATCATAACTTGACTTTAAAATTAGGTTTTATTTATCTATCTTTAAATTTAGTTTAGTTCATTTCTTGAATCTTTTTTTTTGTTTTTAGGTTCTTGATTTCATATTTACCCTATTTTCTAGTTTTTTTGTCTTCTTGATATCTTAGTTTTTTAGCTTGTGATTTCATTAGTTAAAAAAAAAAGTGATATGTCGATTTAGTGTGTGTGTGTGTGTCGAGAGAATTTAGATTAAGAGTGAAACGTAAGAGAAGTGATATATCTTTAAGTATAAACATGCAAGAAAGTATGTAGGGTTTATTATTAACATTTTTTACAGCTTTTGAATATGTTTTTTCAAAAGAAATGTCAATATCCAAGCAAGATGATGATTTAAGGTCAAATGTTTTTTAAGAAAAAGAGAATAATGAGAATTATCAACCAACTTCATAGGATCCATTATATTTGTTAATTAGGCCTTATTACAAGGTCTAGATCTAAAGAGATTAAATAGGTATTCAATAGACTAATTGAAGATATCTAGGCCTTATTTTCCACATGACTTGAGGATTCAACTTTTTTTTTATTTATACAAGGATTAGGCTTATTTTTATAATATGAAGTTTTATATTAATTAGCATAACTTTTAATCTGATGGTTAAATCAAGCTGTTATTTTTTCAAAAGATTCAAAAGGTTTTGTTTCTTTAGATTTAGACTTTCATAGTGATCACAGATTAAGAAAGCTTTGAGATAAAGCCTAAAAGTTACTGTTTGGGATTTGTAATATTTTCCTAGTTAATCTTGGATTTTTTTTTATTTAGAACTCTTTTGTAATTCTTTCAATTTTATTTAGGACATTTTACCTAATATAAATAGAGTTATTTAGCTTTTATTTAGAGGGATGAATTACTTTTTAAAAAATAAAAAATTACACGTGAGAATTTACTTTTATTTTTTGTTTTTCATTAAACTTTCAAAATTTATCATTAATTATTTATTTATAGTATTCATCTTTATATCTTTAATTCTTGATTTGTTATAATCACGAAAACTTATCAAAAATTACTTTTTTATTGCATTGAACCTTATACATTTTGTCCTTAGTTTGTTATAATCATAAGTCGGGGTTTTGAACCTTATATCTTTGGTTCTTGGTTGGCTATAATTAATTGGTCGAGATTTTTATCTAATAATTATGGTTTTTTATTAAGGTAATCAACATAGCAAGTAATATTTTAATTTTCATGAGTTGTATTGAATCTTAATTGTGAGTTATAGGATTGTTACCCTTCATGTTCACATCAGATAACATAGATGCAATATACTAATATCTATTTTAATCGTCACTCTAACCTATTCACATAAACCTGCAATATCTTCATTGGAGTAAATAATGCTTAATGCAGAATGACTAAAGATTCTTGTGTGTCAAGCACAAGCGCGTAGCAAGTATCTCCGTGATGTAGAGAGGGTAGCTAGAAAAATAACAGTACTACCATGCGCAGCAGAAAGCATTTAAGGTTGTATACAAGTTCATAGAATTGCTGGTGCAAAGAGTGGAAAATGTATGAAGAACTCAAGTTGATTGTTACTAGTTAGGCATTTAAAGGGATAAAAAATTACTAAGATAAGCGATCCCTTTATCAACGTTGATGCTCAAACGTAATACAAGGCACATCATTCACATCAAATTCCAAGGCCACAGACAGAGACCATATTGCAAATTGCATGCTGTGTTGGGGATGTTCCTTTTAGAAACAAAAGCAGACAAAATAGAGTTCTTCAGATTCAGTAATCTGGAGTTAAAAGAGAGTTTTATTTTTATCACACAGCAATAGATAACGAATAAAAAGGAAGATCAAAGGAAGGATACATCACACCATTTACATTTTAAATCCAGAGACTCTGGAATACTGACCAGACAACGTGTAAATTCATTCTGACAGAAGTTTTACCATTTTGTCAGGGCCTCTCTCATCTTAATTTCCTCCAAAGCTACTCTTAATCATAATCTTGTTTGCCAAAAATCAATGGAAATTCATCATCTAGCTCGGACAAAGCATGATGATCACTGGCAATCGTCTTTAAGGATTGGTAGGTCTTGTACATAGACCATCTGTCCTTGGGCCGAGCAACGACACAATTACAAGCAATTTTTAGGAACTGGTAAATTTCTTCATCGTGTCCCTTGCCACAGATTGCCTTGTCAACTGCGTCTTTGCTTCTACCAGAACTTGAGAGGTGATTTACCCAATCCACCAAGCTCCCTTTGAATCCTTCTTCAGCATTGCTGATGTCGAGAGGTTTTTGCCCTGTCACCAGCTCCAAAAGCACCACCCCAAATCCATACACGTCTCCTTTGAGGGAAGCAACCATAGTGCTTGAGTACTCTGGTGCCACATAACCGAATTCTCCCAAATCACCATTAACATAACTGCTCTCGTTAGAGTCTGAGCAAGTCATCTTTGCCAATCCAAAGTCCATAATCCGAGCATCAAAATCTTCATCAACGAGAATCACATCGGAACACAAGTTCTGATACAGGAATGGAGGCTGGCACCCATGATGAAGCCATGCTAGACCCCTAGCAGCACCCAAACCAATCCTGAATCTTGTTGACCAATCCAGTGCATTACCGGACCCATGGAGCAAAGAATACAAAGTCCCATAAGACATGTGCTTATAAACCAAAAGCTTCTCCTCCTCCACAACACAATACCCCAAAAGGGGTGCCAGATTTGGATGCCTGATCTGGCCTAATCGATTCATCTCTAAACGAAACTGCTTCTCACCGAGCTTACAAGTAGTAAGACGCTTGAGTGCAAGAGCCGATCCATCAGGAAGAACAGCCTTGTAAGTAGTGCCCGTCCTAGTTGAAATGATGATATTGTCTGGGCTAAAATTGTTTGTAGCAGCTATTAAATCAGCCAATTTAACCTTAACTAGAGGCTTTTGAAACAAAGAAACTTGAACAAGCTTGTGAGACCTCAATCTCTGAGCCCAACTAGTATCATCACCTCTTTCAAAGCCATACCCTCCCTTTCTCTTCCTCACAGAACACCTCAAACGATACCACCACAACACCCCAAATCCTAGCAACAAAGAAGAGGCGGCGCCAAAAACCCCGGCAGCAATTATAATGGCAAGATTCTTGTTGCTTAACCCACCACACTTTGATAAAGGCTTCCCACACAGTCCCTTATTCCCATCAAAACTCGTGGAATCAAGATTTGTAAAGAAGGAAGGAACTGTACCAGCAAGGTCATTATTTTCCACAGAAAACTGCTTGAGCCTACCCAAACTAGAAAATTCAAAAGGAATAGACCCAGAGAGACGGTTATTAGATAGTATCAACTTATTCAAATAAGTACAGTTTGCAAGATCAGGCGGTATAGGGCCAGAAAGATCATTATTTGAGAGATCAAGAGTGACCAAGTAAGGCACCCAGGTACATATTTGAGCAGGAATCGTACCAGAGAGATAATTTGATGAAAGATCCAAGTTTTGCAGGCTTTGACAATACCGTAACGATTCAGGAACTTGTCCTGAAAGCTTCATGTCACGTAATTGGAGGTTAATTATCCTGTTCTCTCGATCATTCCAACATGAAACCCCAACAAAATTGCAGATGAATCCAACTGATGAGTTTGCAAAGTTCCATGTGGTCAGCTGCCCTCCCGGGTTATCAAGAGAGTTCTTTACACCTTGCAGGCACCTCACGTCATCTTCACCAAGAACATTAATGACACTCAACGCAACCAGAATAACAATGATGATATTTAAAGCACAAATCTTGGATGAAACCTTCATGGAGTGAAGAAAAAGAAGCTGTAATAATTTCCAAGAGTCTTTCTTTTTTTTCTTGACTTATTGAGGAAACATATTAAAATTTATCTTGGATTGAAGCTTGCGTGTTTACAAGTTGAAGATGGTCTAAAGGAAAGGGAGGTATTGACTTTGATTTGATGTTAGTATTATATTATTAGTATTATTATGTGAGTGAGAGTATAATCGTACGCCTACTCCTGCAACTTCGTTCCTCATATTTGTCGATGATGTTAGATGACGGGTGTGTGCTTTGTTCCTTGGAAGTGAACTTTTTCAAGAGAGTTTTTCAATGGTAAGTGTGTGACTGATGATTACAGCTTCTTTGACTGAACAGAGGAACTGTTTAGCGGTTAAATTAAGAATTTATTTATTTATTTTTACCAGAACAAATATATATATATATATATATATATATATATATATTGCAGTCAGCAGGTCCACAAAGGGTGGTTTCTAGTTGTAGTTTCCATTTCCTAATTAGGCAGGCAATTGAAAAAGGGCTAGTATAGTCAAATCCGGGGCCATCTATGCTTACCCTGTATTTTTACCTGTTTTTGTAGTTTTCTAACCCCTTGCTCTCTTTGTTTTTTTCCCGTTGGGGGATAGCTTGCCTTCTCACCGAATATTAGAATTGATAAAAAAAAAAAAAGTTATTTAATTTGTTAAAAACTTGATTAACAATCTGTTAATTATTTTATTTAAAAAATTAATCAAAATAATATTATTTTAAATCTTTAAAAAATAAAAGATTTTGATTAACTCTCCTAGCATGTGATCTAAACTTTATCTTGATTATATTTTAAAATTATACTTCTAAAATGATAAATTTTAGAAATAAATAAAAATAATAATTAAATTGCTTCAAACATGTGAATATTATGTCTTCTAAAGTATTTACTTTTATTAAGGATTTTTTTATCTCTTTCTTAAAAGTAGCATAATAAAAATAAAAATAAAAATAATATACTTCTAAATTTAATTAAAAAAACAATATAATTTAGCATGTTGTAAATATTATTTGTGACCTGATTCAAAAAATATGATAGAAATTATTTCTTAAGGCTCTTAACTTCTTGCCAAAAAACTAAACCAATAATTTATAATTCAACATATTTTTATAACCTTTAATTTAATTTCAACTAAATTCATAATTAAAAAAATTAATTCTCATACCAATCAAATATATCATTTAAATATATATATATAAATCAACTTATTATGTAAATAAACTTAAACCAAAATCATCCTAGTTCATAGACGGGCCTGCTTTCTCAATTTTTTTCTCTTTCTTAAAAGAAGCATAATAAAAAGAAAAAAAAATAATATACTTCTAAATTTAATTTAAAAAATAATATAATTTAGCATGTTGCAAATATTATTTGTGACCTGATTAAAAAAATATGATAGAAATTATTTCTTAAGGATAATATAATTTGACAAGTTGCAAATATTATTTATGACCTGATTTAAAAAATATGATAGAGATTGTTTCTTAAGGCTCTCAACTTCTTGCCAAAAAACATTACATATTCTTATAATCTTTAATTTAATTTAATCTAAATTCATAATTAAAAAAATTAATTCTCATTTAAATACATATAAAAATTAACTTATTATATAAATGGACTTAAACCAAAATCATTCAAGTTCATAGATGGGCCTACTTTCTCAATTTTTTTGTTTATTTTTATTTAGGATTTTTTTTTCTCTTTCTTAAAAGTAGCATAATAAAAATAAAAATAAAAATAATATACTTCTAAATTTAATTAAAGAAATGATATAATTTAGCAAGTTGCAAATATTATTTATGACCTAATTTAAAAAATATGATAGAGATTATTTCTTAAAGCTCTCAACTTCTTGTCAAAAAACATTAAATCAACAATTTATAATTTATAATTCAACATATTCTTATAACCTTTAATTTAATTTAAAATAAATTCATAATTAAAAAAATTAATTCTCATACAAATTAAATATATCATTTAAATATATACATATATAAAAATCAAGTGATTATGTAAATGGACTTCAACCAAAACCATCCAGTTCATAGGTGGGCTGCTTTCTCAATTTTTTTTTGTATCTAGAACCGATTAAAACTAAAGGTATAAGAAAATCTAAAAATAAATAAGATATATTTACCAATTTATATTCTATAAAATAAATATGGCACTCACTTATAACATATAAACATTTCTTAAGTATGTTACAAGTTTTCATTTATACCCCCTTCATTTGAAACCAACATATATAGTATCTGTCTGCCACGATTTTTTCCTGTCACATCTTGTGATATTTGGCTCGGAGATTTCTTAATAAGTTGGTAATATTATATTAAGAAGGCGTTCTTTCCTCCTAATTATGGTTTCTTTAGTTGGCCAAAAGTTGATTTGAGTGTAGTTTGGTGTGGTCAAATTAAACACCTTTGAGCTTAAGAAAGGTTAGGGAGGTTGATGAAGCTAACTAACCACATACTTAGTTGGATTTGAGGACATGACAGCAACACCTGCAAGAGATCTGGATGTCTTCACTACAAGGGGCACCAGCCATTGAAGGTGCTGTGCCCAAAGACTTAGTGCTTCGCACTATTTTGACATCACAATGATCTGTAAACCTCGACCCGAATTCATAGTTTCCCTTGTTATTTAGCTTGTTCTGATATTTCTTCAGGATTTGAATGGTTCTTCATATCGCTTGTCTTTTTGCTCAAAACACTAAAATGTTCTGTCGAATATGAAAATACCGTCTTTTTGCTCAAAACACAGCGAATAGACTAAAATGTTCTGTCGAATATGAAAATACTGCTTAAATTCTAAAAGTTAATGTCTAGATAATATTGACTTCATATTTACTGGATCCCCGATTGAAGAGAAAGGAGAGATTAAATGCTAGCAAGCTCCATTTTGACCATAAAAAACCATGAATCTTCATGTTCATCTCCGCTGAAAGGGTTTTTGCTGGTGGTACGTAGTACCAATCTCTTGTGTGATCTACAAACGAAGATCGAAATCCTAAGACTATATAGTTCACTTTTCAGTTTTTGTACGAAATTGAATAAGTTTGTGGAATGACTGCATATCAAATTGATGGAGCTGAGAATAATCTTCTCTTGTTTTATGGTCGACCTTCACTTTCAATTTTTGTTCTATTGATCTATCTATATTCAGTCTCAAACTTCCATTACACGTGTTATTCACTCAGAAAGAAGCCAGGCAACTATCTATGCTTGTGTTTTTTTTTTTTTTTAAAAAAAAGAACAATTAAAATTTTTATTTTTTTTTATTTTCAGATAATTTTATTAGATTAATATTAAAAATAATTTTTAAAAAATAATTATTATTATACTTTTAAATAATTAAATATCATGATGAATAAAAAATGAATGACTAATAATGCATTCAACGCAAGAAATTTCCAGACCATTTTGTATATAGTGATGAGAAAGGTTGTTAGGTTTGATAATTGGAACACATTGGTGCCGTTTTGTTTTTATATTTTAAAATTAATTTTAAAATAATTTAATTTTTCTAAAAGTAATATATTTTTAATATTTTTAAATTATTTTATTTTGATGTGCCGATTTTTTTAGTATTTTTAAATTATTTAATATTGATATAAAAATTTATTTTTAAAATTATTTTAATACATTTCTAAATAAAAAATACTTTAAAAAACAACTACAATCTAATTCTCAAACACCTCCTAAATCAAAATTGCAAGTAGCTGATTGCTAATCTCCCCCACATCTCATGCGATGCAAGCAGCCCTTTTTTATGGTTTCTTGAAAAAAGTATTCTCTCAATAATCACCAAAGAATCGCGCAAGACATTTGAATTCAGAGCCACATCCTTCTCCTAGCTGAGCTCGAGGAACAGTTAGTTTCATTACCACCAACATTTCCCAGAAAAAGAAACCAAGTGCATAGTCTAATATTGACTCAACATGAAAGCAGAAGCTTATTTGGAACCCTGAAAGAGACGTAAAAATATTGGCATAAATCAGAGTGCACTTCCAGCTACGCAACTATTCCTAATAGAGCGAGAGTCCTCTTCAGCAAGTTTGTTGTTATTCCACCACTTAAGGACAATACCATGCTAGTCAATTTCGAATCTGATCAGCATTCGAAAACTCCTCCATAACTTTGTTTCTTTTCTTCCATCCTGCCCTAATTACTCATATATATATATATGATCAGGTATTGGTCTTGAATTTATTATTTTGGGACCATAGAAAAAAACCAACCACTTTCAGGCCAATATCATTTAGGCAAAACATGTATATGCAGTGTCCTCAGCCATAAACATTAGTAGAAATTAGTCCCATCAGATTTCAATTTCCCTGCACATAACTAAGATCATCCACTAAAATTTACATGCTTTCAGTTCCCACTGACTGAGATATGAAATCGTCATGAATATGGAATCACGGAATTTGCACTGAATGACAAAGGCAGCATGTTATCCTAGTACGGAAAACAAAAGGAGTCATGACATCTTATCCCAGGTGGGGCATGTTTAAGAAGATACAGAGAATGTTTAAGAGAAACCAACCTAACGAGCAGCTTGAGCTAATGTCCCTAGATGACTCATTTATCAAGCTAGATTTATGTGGCTCTGGTTAATCTTCCAGCTTTTCCTCTGCTTTCCTTTTTAATTTGTTCTTCTCGCCAGAAGCGTTGTTATCAGAGCTGCTCACAGCTTCCTTCTTGTGCTTCCTCTGAAAGGTGTATTTAAGAAGCCTATTGTCTGATTGACTCGGAAACACATTAGATTCCAAGGATGATTTGGCAACTTTTATATCAGAGGGCACCGGCGGTACACTAACAGTAATTTCTTCGGATGTTTTGGCATCTTTCAAATTAGAAAATACAATTGGTACATTGATCATCTGAGCATTTGATTCATAACTTGGAACTATAGGACTCTGGTTAGAATCGAGTTCTTCTTTTTCCAATTCATCTACAAACTCCATGTCCTTGTCTGCGTCAGTTTCCTCAACGGATCCACAGAGTGCCTTTACACTAACTTCAACATTTGTAGAGCCACATATTGAATCCAAATCAACTCTAATTGGTGTTAAAACGGGACCCAAGCTAGGTAGTGGCTTCAGCTTGACATCATTTTCAGTTATCTTTGACTGGTCTTCGTCAGATTTAACATTACCATGGAGCAAAAATGAGTAATTCTTGCAAGGAGTGAGAACAAAAGGTTTTTGACAAATTTCAGAGTGTTGAATCGAAGGGGACGAGGTCGAGGAAGAGCCAGAAGTTGTAATTCGTTCTGTTCTTGGTCTTTTCCCTTCAGGAACAATCATTTCAGCAGTAAGGCAGTCATTTGTTTCCAGCAATTCTTCTTCCAGCTCAATGGGATTCTTCTTCATATCCTGATTGCTAGGCTTGACAGGGGGTGAGGTGCACAAATGTTGATCAGATTTAACAGTGCCATTTACTGAGTTTATCTTACGACGAGAAACTATAGAAGGTGGTTGATAAGGTTTTCTGACAATGGGACAAGACTTGCGCTTAGCTTTGGCTTTTGCAAACCTCCCCCTTTTCTGTCTTGATGAGCAAACCTTGACATGGTTTCTTACTTCTTCCCCTGAAAAGTTCATTTTCCTCACGTTCTTAGTCTTAGGAGAAGTTTCAGTACATTTACCTTCATCCCCATTACTTGCTTTGACAATAACCTCATTCTTTACGAGTGATTGCTGCTCCACTTCTACATCTGAAGGAGGCAATTTGCTAGCAAACGCATTTCCTTCAGATGCACGAATTCTCTGCGTACAACCATTTCTATACAACTCCGGCTCCTTGTTTGCCATAGTAATGGAGGCTAAGTCTGCATTACGTGAAGAATAGTTCTCCAAAGGTGAAACACTCAATTGCTGATCTTCTGTGTTGCAGCACCTATTGAAATTTCTCTGATCCAGTAGTGTACTCTTTACATTAGAAGTTGCCACAGTTTGAGGTGGCAAATTAGATAGAGAGAGTACAATGGGCTCAGATGTTAAACGTTGGTGAGAAGATTCATTTTCCTTCACAGCTTCTCCATTCGAAGGTTGGACTTGGCTGTTCCTTACCTTCTCTAGCTCATCACGTACCCAT
>NW_011500382.1:61961-81846 GCF_000495115.2 Populus euphratica
AACACACACACACACACACATATATATATATATATATATATATATATGTGTGTGTGTGTGTGTGTTATTTTTAACATTTCATGTTTTCTAATTATTTTAAAAAATAAAAAATAACTAAATAACTAAATAATCATTTTACCTGTAAATTGATAATATACAAACTTAAAATGATATTATCTCTATTATTTTTTTATTTAATAGAATATGTACTAATAAATTTATCTTTTGAGACAAATGTTGAAGGTTTAATCCAATATAGATGAATGTATCTATTCAAGATGTTAGGAATCACGCATGCATCGTAATTAAAATTTTATTGTCTTTATTTGTATATATCAAAACATTCATTTAATTCTATATAGGTACTTATTCAACCTTAAAAAAAAAATTAAAAATAAGACGCATGTTAAGGTTTCGATATGTAAGGCCTATATTGTTGAAGAGACCTTAATATTGATTTTGTACTATTTTGAGCTTTAATTGAAAGCATGAATTAATCATGTTCCAAGACATAAAGGTGATGGAGAAGTGCCTTCATGTGGGAACTTGTCAATTTTGTACTATCTTGGATGACCCGCACTAAAAAAATTGCAAAAGAAAGATATTTGTTAGAAATAGAATTTAGACAATCACATGTTGTTATTTTTGAACAATTTATCTCTTATAATATCATAAACTGATACATTGTTAAATTTTTCAGAGGCAATATTATCAATATTTATTGTTCCAAAACTCATAGTTGACTGAATCTCAAATCTTTTGATTATAAGATAAATAATTTTACGCATGGTTCAGAACACATGAAAATATTGTTTAATTATTCATATCTCTTGGGATATTTAATTTCATTACACATTTCTTGTTAACTATCCATGGTTGTACATCATATACTAGGTTTATCAATTTAGAGGGAATACTAATGTTACTTTGTCTTTACTAAATTGGGTCTTGAAAGAAATGTAAAGTGCTACAATAGGTATTTTATCAATGGACATATATTTCATACTAAATAATATGAGCAAAGTAGAAAAACATATAATAGTAGAGTTTATTTTAAGAGATCGATTTCTAATAAGTTTAAAGTTGATTACTATTAGAAGTTGGAGAACGTCATTGAATTGCAATATCAGTATTTTTATTTAAATATTATTGGTATGACTCCATTGACAGAGAAATTAGATTAAATCTTTATCATGGTTTAGTCGAAATTAATTCAAAGACTAAACTTCTCAACATTGACAATGTCTTTGTTTTTTTCAAGCAATACTAGCAAGTTTATTACACATACATTTATTCCTTTAGAAATGATCATTTAAGAGTTGATTGGTTATCAATAGTGAAAAATAAACCCAGGAGTTACGTGAAAGTTGTTTAGGATGGCACCGATGAATTAACTATAGGAGATGATGTTTTTCAATTTGATGAGTTAGTTAATCTATATCGAGTTTCTTTTTCTAATGACTTATAAAAAAATTCAAATTTTTGCATTACCAAGAAAAGTTTTGTTGATATTGACACTGATGAGTTGAATGATGTGCTGAGCTTCAGTAGCCATACACAAGTTAATGAAGATGATAGTGACGAAATCAACGTAAAAATTACGATGAAGATGAGGACGAGTTAATTGATGAAGAAGAAGATAATTTTGATTAAGTTGCACAACATGAATGTGTAATGCCATAAAATATAATGCAATATTTATGAATAAAATTCACTTCATTATAATGATATTAATGTTAATTTATTATTGAATGATAAGGAAATGTTTGTTATATTATTGTGATGTGACCTAGTGTTATTGTGTTATGTATGCAATTTTGAATTTAATTATTTAAAGGATGGATAGATAGGAATACAGAGACAATTTGGCATTAGACACTATTTACACTGATAGAAATATTGATAGACTATACATTACATATGGGTATACTAACAGAATGTGTCCATCGATATATTTCTGTGACTACAAGAATTGTTTCCCTTCTTCTTGAGACTATTCATGATGTTCATTACATATAGATATACTAATATAATTTGTATATCGGTGTATTCCAGTGACTATGAGAACTTTTCACTTCTGAATGCATGAATAATTAATGTGTTTTTTTAATGTTCACTTTTTTCAAACGTTATCACCAATAAAATAAAAAAGTCATTGGTAATATTATGGGGGTTTTATGAAAATTTCCATGCAAGTTAAAATTTTTCTTTTGACTTTATAAACAGAATCACCAACAATAATTCTGTTGGTAAACTAAATTAAAAGATTAGAATCAGAATGTACGGGACTTCATCTTTTTTCTTTTTTCTTCTTTTTTTTTCACAAATTTGTTTCTCTCCTTTTCTTTTCTCTTTTCTCTCTCCTTCTCAACCAAAATCAAGTATTATCTTCTCTTCTCTTTCTTTTAACAATATCTTTTTTTTTTGTTTTATTTAATTATTAGCTGAAATTAAGCATGTCATTAAGGTAAGAATTTTTCATTTTCTTTTCTTTCTTTTTTGTGTTTTTTTTTGGATATTTTTTTCTCATTATTTTTTTTCAATTTTGAGTTATTAATAGTTTTATGATTTAATAAATGTGTTGAATTTTAGTTGTTATTGAACTAGTTTTTGCATTATTTTGTTGAATTTTAGTTTTTTTTTTCAATTTTGTTGTTCAATTTCAATTAAATGTGTAGGATTAATTATAATTAATATTTTGTATTTATTACATTTAGAATAAATTTTTGTAAATTTAGGATTAAAGATATTGTCACTTAGAAATAATTATGTTGAATTTTAGTTGTTATTGCAATAAGTTTTGCATTTTTTTTTGAATTTTAGTTTTTTTATAAATTCTATTGTTCAATTTCAATTAAATGTATAAGATTTAAAAAAAAATTAAAAATAAGACGCATATTAAGGCTTCGATATGCAAGACTTATATTGTTGAAGAGACCTTAATATTGATCTTGTACTATTTTGAGCTTCAATTGAAAGCAAGAATTAATCATGTTCTAAGACATAACGGTGACGGAGAAGTGACTTCATGTGGGAACTTGTCAATTTTGTACTATCTTGGATGACTCGTACCAAAAAAATTGCAAAAGGAAGATATTTGTCAGAAATAGAATTTAGACAATCACATGTTGTTATTTTTGAACAATTTATTTCTTATAATATCGTAAACTGATACATTGTTAAATTTCTCAGAGGCAATATTATCAATATTTACTATTCCAAAACTCATAGTTGACTGAATCTCAAATCTTTTGATTACAAGATAAATAAATTTTCACGTGGTTCAGAATATATGAAAATATTGTTTAATTATTCATATCTCTTGGGATATTTAATTTCATTACACATTTCTTGTTAACTATCCATGGTTGTACATCATATACTAGGTTTATCAATTTAGAGGGAATACTAATGTTACTTTGTCTTTACTAAATTGGGTCTTGAAAGAAATGTAAAGTGCTACAATAGGTATTTTATCAATGGACATATATTTCATACTAAATAATATAAGCAAAGTAGAAAAACATATAATAGTAGAGTTTATTTTAAGAGATCGATTTCTAATAAATTTGAAGTTGATTACTATTAGAAATTGAACAACGTTATTGAATTGCAATATCATAGTGAGTATAATAGAGTATTTTTATTCAAATATTATTGGTATGACTCCATTGACAAAGAAATTCGATTAAATCTTTATCATGGTTTGGTCGAAATTAATTCAAAGACTAAACTTCTCAACATTGACAATGTCTTTATTTTTTCCAAACAATACTAGCAAGTTTATCACATACATTTATTCCTTTAGAAATGATTATTTAAGAGTTGATTGGTTATCAGTAATGAAAACTAAACCTAGGGGTTACGTTAAAGTTGTTTAGGATGACAATGATGAATTAACTATAGGAGATGATGTTTTTTAACTTGATGAGTTAGTTAATCTATATCGAGTTTCTTTTTCTAATGACTTATAAAAAAAATTCAAATTTTTGCATTACCAAGAAAGTTTTGTTGATATTGATACTGATGAGTTGAATGATGTGTTGAGCTCCAGTAGACATACACAAAAGTTAATGAAGATGATAGTAACGAAATCAACGTAAAAATTACGATGAAGATGATGACGAGTTAATTGATGAAGAAGAAGATAATTTTGATTCAGTTGCATAACATGAATGTGTAATGCCATAAAATATAATGCAATATTTATGAATAAAATTCACTTCATTATAATGATATTAATGTTAATTTATTATTGAATGATAAGGAAATGTTTGTTATATTATTGTGATGTGACCTAGTATTATTGTGTTATGTATGCAATTTTAAATTTAATTATTTAAAGGATGGATAGATAAGAATACAGAGACAATTTGGCATTAGATACTATTTACACTGATAGAAATATTGATAGATTATACATTACATATGGGAATACTAACGGAATGTGTCCGTCGATATATTTTTGTGACTACAAGAATTGTTTCCCTTCTTCTTAAGACTATTCATGATGTTCGTTACATATAGATATACTAATATAATGTGTCTATTGATATATTCCAGTGACTATGAGAACTTTTCACTTCTCAATGCATGAATAATTAATGTGTTTTTTTAATGTTTATTTTTTTCCAAACGTTATCACCGACAAAATAAAAGTCATTGGTAATATTACGAGGGTTTTATGAAAATTTCTATGCAAGTTAAAATTTTCCATTTGATTTTATAAACAGAATCACCAACAATAATTCTGTTGGTAAACTAAATTAAAAGACTAGAATCAGAATGTACAAGGCTTCATCTTTTTTCTTTTTTCTTCTCTTTTTTTTCACAAATTTGTTTCTCTCCTTTTCTTTTCTCTTTTCTCTCTCCTTCTCAACCAAAATCAAGTATTATCTTCTCTTCTCTTTCTCAGGTTCGAGTCCTTGGTTGCTCATATGATGGCCACTGGAGGCTTACATGGTCGTTAACTTCAGGGTCCGTGGGATTAGTCGTGGTGCGCGCAAGCTGACCCGGACACCCACGCTAATCTAAAAAAAAAAAGTATTATCTTCTCTTCTCCTCCTTAAGTCTCTTTTTTTATTTTTGGGTTTATTAACAATATCTTTTTTTTTGTTTTGTTTAATTATTAGCTGAAATTAAGCATGTCAGTATTATCTTCTCTTCTCCTCCTTAAGTCTCTTTTTTTATTTTTGGGTTTATTAACAATATCTTTTTTTTTGTTTTGTTTAATTATTAGCTGAAATTAAGCATGTCATTAAGGTCAGAATTTTTCATTTTCTTTTCTTTCTTTTTTGTGTTTTTTTTGGATATTTTTTTCTGATTATTTTTGTTCAATTTTGAGTTATTAATAGTTTTATGATTTAATAAATGTGTTGAATTTTAGTTGTTATTGAACTATTTTTTGCATTATTTTGTTGAATTTTAGTTTTTTTTTCAATTTTGTTGTTCAATTTCAATTAAACGTGTAGGATTAATTATAATTAATATTTTGTATTTATTCCATTTAGAATAATTTTTTGTAAATTTAGGATTAAAGATATTGTCACTTAGAAATAATAATGTTGATTTTTAGTTGTTATTGTAATAAGTTTTGCATTTTTTTTTTAATTTTAGTTTTTTTTTAAATTCTATTGTTCAATTTCGATTAAATGTATAAGATTAATTTTAATTATTATTTTGAATTTTTTAAATTTAGAATAATTTTTTTCTTTCTAAATTTAGGATTAAAAATATTATCATGTAGAAAAAAAATAGTTTCTATGAAATTGAATTATGTTACATTGTCAGAAGAAATTAAATAAAATCAAGTGGTTTGTGACATATATGTTATGTATTTGCAGGTTTAAAATTTTTTGATAGTCTTCTATATAAGGGAGATATTGCCAATTATTTTTTAATAAATAAGAATCCTTTAACTTTTTTATCTGTTAATTTTTATAGATGCCTAAAGGAAGTCAATTGCATATTGCGAGGACAAGATCATTGCTAGTTTTTCTAGCAGTGATACTAACGACCACGAGTCATTAGGTGCCAACCAAGAATAAGAACTTTAAGCGCATCTATCGACTCACAATATGAGCTCATTGAGTACGCTGCCACAATGTTGAGGGGGGTCCCTTCATAATGAGATTCATTTACTCACAGGTATGAAGTATGATAAAAGAACGAACTTTGAATGTAAGTTTGTTTTGCTGTCACAATAACATGTTTAATAATTTTTGAAAAAATAATTTTATTTAATGAATGCAATTTTAAGTTTACAAACATTGAATCCATGAGAACAATAACTCCAACCTTTAAATTATTAATGAAAATTTTATTGTTTTAATGGAGCCTGGTTTTCAAACATTTTAAATGGAAACTGCAAGTCAATGCATGATTTTTAATGTTCAAGGTTGGTATTAACTTAAATATTTTGTTATGTTAGTTTAGTTAGTTTATTAAAATTACTAAAATTTTCTTTTTATAATGTTATTTCAAGGGTAAATTTGAATGAGAGAGAGTTGATAATAATGTTGGAAGGAGGGTTTGGGGGAATCATATTGCAATTAGTTTAAATTGAATTCATGATGATTTTTTTATTCCAAGTATTACAATTTTATTTTTTATTTACTAATAGATAATTAATTTGTAACTTATAGATTGAGTAATTTTTTTGTACTAAATGCCAAAGAAAGCAAAACAATATGTGAAATAAAAATAGCTTTTTTCTGAAGTTATTATTTTCTTGAATTTGATGAATTTTTTTTAGAATACATATAGCAACCGATTGAATTAGAGATATAGAGACGATCCTTTAACCTATCTGAATCTCAATCTGAATTTATGGTTAGAGGTAGGTTGCGCCTAATAGACCTAATAGAAATCGGTTGTATAAACTCCAACCAAGAACAAGAACTTTAGGCACATCTATCAACTCACGATATGAGCTCATTGAGTACGCTGCTACAATGTTGAGGGGGGTCCCTTCACAATGATATTCATTTACTCACAGGTATGAAGTCCGATAAAAGAACAAACTTTGAATGTAAGTTTGTTTTACTGTTACAATAACATGTTTAATAATTTTTGAAAAAATAATTTTATTTAACGAATACAATTTTAAGTTTACAAACATTGAATCCATGAGAACAATAACACCAACCTTTAAATTATTAATGAAAATTTCATTGTTTCAATAGAGCCTGGTTTTCAAACATCTTAAATGGAAACTGCAAGTCGATGCATGATTTTTAATGTTCAAGGTTGGTATTAACTTAAATATTTTGTTATGTTAGTTTGGTTAGTTTATTAAAATTACTAAAAGTTTCTTTTTATAATGTTATTTCAAGGGTAAATTTGAATGGGAGAGAGTTGATAATAATGTTGGAAGGAATCATATTGCAATTAGTTTAAATTGAATTCATGATGATTTTTTTATTCCAAATATTACAATATTATTTTTGATTTACTAATACAAATTTTTGTAACTTATAGATTGAGTAATTTTTTTGTACTAAATGCCAAAGAAAGCAAAACAATATGTGAAATAAAAAGAGTTTTTTTTTTTCTGAAGTTATTATTTTCTTGAATTTAATGAATTTTTTTTGGAATACATATAACAACCGATTGAATTAGAGATATAGGGACGATCCTTTGACCTATCTGAATCTCAATCTAAATATGTGGTTGGAGGTAAGTTGCGTCTAGTAGACCTAATAGAAATCGGTTGTATAAACTCTCTAGCACCACGACCGAGAATTTATGGACAACTCTCTTAATGTTTTTACCGTTGGAAGTTCGTAGGCTCGAACATTCCATTATAATGAAAAATATGAATGACTAACTACTAATCATGAATAACTTTGTCGATTGGTAATGAAAATAAAATCATAAATGAGTGGTATATATGCATTTCTTAATGGACCCCATGACCTTGACAATAACCAACCTCCTCCTCCTTTTTAAATACCACTTTTATTTTAGATTTATTATATTTAAATATACAAATATTTAAATTTATAATAAATATTTTTTTTATATTTTTTTTTTGGTGATTGCGAACAACAATAATGATTTATACCTTAAAACAATACCCAAAACTCAGCTCGCAACAATACCAAATACTTCCTTTGATTGTATCCTACAAGATGCTTCTCTCATAGTGATTTATACCTTGAAAACCAACCAACCTCACCAATTGCAGGCAGCTACATTTATTGGCGAGGGCGACCGATGCTTCTGCTTGGAGGGTGATCGTCCGGTCGCTAGGAATGTCTTAAATACAACACCACCAATAATGAAGGAGCGAACTTGGAGGAACTTGTCGTCTAAAAGATGGTGCTTTCACTCCTCACACCGTTCGATGATTGGTGAAACACAAATGGTTGCAAGTTTTGTGAAGAATTGCTCTTCTATCCATCCATCCATCCACCCATGTGGACCACCATTTCACGCCTTTAAGTGGCCTTTCGCATTTGTGGACCACAATTTCACGCCTTTAAGTGGCCTTTCGCATTGATTTGATTACATTTATAATTAGAATTACTCATAAATGTAGTACTCTAGGGTTTGTAGTGATTTGATGCGCAACGTTTCACAGAAACATGAGCAGCCGGAAGGTATTTTGATCACGGATAATTCTAAAAATATTTTGTGTAGAAATATATTAAAATTATATATTTTTTTATTTTTTAAAATTTATTTTTAATATCAACATATCAAAATAAACTAAAAATACTAAAAACATTTAATTAAAATAGTAAAATAAAAAATTTAATTTTTAAGGTGTTTTTAGATTAAATTAGATTGAAAAATGGATTTCCGTAAAAACCTCTCCTGGCCACCGTATCATTTAATTAATTTTTATACCACAATGACTAATTAAATAGTTTCAAGGAATTATAAAAATTAAATTATAAATAACTCTTACTTCTGTATTACTTAATAAATAATTAATTTAATTTTGATTTCATGCGTGTGCATGGCTTGACTTTTTTCTTCTTCTAATTTCAATCTTAAACATAAATTTTTTTATTAAATTTTTTTATTTAATATTTATTTGATTTTGATTATTATTTTTTTCTGATAGTATAATAAACTATCCTTAACATCTAACTTGTTTTTTTTACAACAAACACACTCATCAACGATTTACTGAACTTTTTCTGTACTTCCAACTTCCAATAAATAACGGTCATGCTAGGCTTTACATAAACCATCCTTAATAATGATCCCATTATATGTTGTGACGAGGAAGTCTTATAAACTTGTCGTGTAAAACTCCACGAGACATGTGTGACCGCCACCACCACCTACCACTGCTCAAATAATGAATGCAAATGATAGAAGCCTGTGAGGCCTCTATTATTTTGTGGCTGAAGTATACCATCACCATGAGAGGAGTTTCTCCCCAAACCAAACCTTGACTTTCACATGATACATTGTCCAATTTCGCTCACCTTTCCTGGGATTCTCCGTTGAAATAAATTTAAATGGTTCCTAAGTTTGTTTCAATATCGGTACGAGGCGATTAAAACTATGGTTCCTTACCGTGAAACCTACGTTTTTTATTGACACTACTAATGAATTAATCTAGCTAGCAACCACGTAAAAGCTTCCGAATGAAGAGAAGGCACGACAAAAAGTTGCACAAAGCACATCCACTTCCCCCTACTCTTGTATTCGCGGCATGGCCTTGACCTTTGATGATCTGAGCTATGGACATTGAGAACCGGAAGTCAAAAACTAGAAGAATTCGCGAGTGGTTTAAGAGAAAGAACAAGAGAGCCGACGCTTATCAATGGAATGAAGTTTCAGGTCAATTACACCCCCCCTCGTCCCTATTTTTCAATTTCTTTTTAAATAATGTTTACTGTATTTTGTTGCAGATGACAGTGAGGACGATAACCTGCATGATGACCTCGTTAGATCGTTGGAGATAGATCCATGCATCTTTACCAATGAATTGAGGTGATTGATGTTTTTATAAACGTTGCTCTGGCAGAAGATACACCCAAAAAAACCTGCTTCAGCTTCCATCTCACAAATGTGTATGTTATGCTTCTCAGAATCTTTGTGGGTACATGGAATGTTGCCGGAAGATCTCCTGTTGGAAGCTTAGCCGTGGATGTGAATGAATGGCTAAATCTCAAGGATGCGGCTGATATGTATGTTCTAGGGTAGGTAATACTTTGAAGGTTAATTACTCGTTAAATCTCAAGGATGCATCTGACAACGGGAGCTTCTCTTACTACGTGCAGGTTTCAGGAGATTGTGCCTTTGAAAACCAAAAACGTGATAGGAGGAGAAGACCCAACTGAAGCAACAAACTGGAACTTGCTCATCGGAAAAACTCTGAACGACAAGTATGGATGCCCCTGGTTGACCCCCATGTTGAATCCAATCTCAAGTGAACACTATCATTTTGTTAGGTTCCCCGGTTTCGGGAGGAGGGCAAGTTTTAGCGGCCATTCTGGATTTACAGGGCCGGAGCTATCAAAGGCACAGCAAGAAGAGGAGGCATATGGGTGCAGCAAATATAAGCTAATGGCCAGCAAGAAGATGGTTGGAGTGTTTATAAGTGTATGGATGAAGAAGGAATTTCTCACGAAGTACCGCATTTCAGATGTTAAGGTTTCTTCCGTGGCTTGTGGCATCATGGGATACTTGGGAAATAAAGGTTCAGTTTCAGTTAGTATGTCTATTGAAGGAACTAGCTTTTGCTTCATTACTGCTCACTTGGCTTCCGGCGAGAAGAGAGGTGATGAAGGCAGGAGGAATCACCAAGTCTCAGAGATTTTCAGACGAACTTCATTCCCCCGTTCTTCTGAAGATGATGACAATCCTCATCCTATCACCATCCTAGGACACGAGTAAGTGGTCCTCAAACTATCTATTTATACAAGTAGAAATAGTAATACCAGCAACATGATTCTTAAACGGTAACCAACAATTTAGACTGTAGAGGAAAAATTTTCTTGGACTCGCTTGCTTTCATGCTGCCAAGCCATTACAGATCTCAGACCACGCAAGATTCAATTTATCAAACAAGATCCCACCAAGTCTAACAATCTCACATAGTGAAATTTCTGAAAAATTCATCCCTAGTATATCCAATTTCTAGCATCTGGTTAAAATTCCATGGAATTCTAGCGTTTGGCTATGTTCAATTTCCTAAATCCAAACCAGTATCAAAATCTATAGGATGTGAAAGTTGCCCAAAGTAATTGCTGTCGGAGAACGGCAGGTATGAACCTAAATGTCGTTTATTTGAATAAAAGTTTATCGGTATACATGCAAGGTTCATCTGAACAAGATAAAATGCCATATTAAGCAGTCGTATATTCTGGTTCGGAGATCTCAACTATCGGCTGTACCAAGATAACAATTTGGCCAAGGAATTCATAAAGAAGCAAGATTGGAAAGCATTGCAGGAATTTGATCAGCTACGAAAGGAACTGGAAGATGGGGGAGTGTTCGAAGGTTGGAGAGAAGGGAACATAGAATTCGCACCAACATACAAATACTCCTCGGCAAATTGCAATCGGTACACAGCTGGCCTGCCAGGCAGATCGGGGGAGAAGCAAAGAACTCCAGCATGGTACGTCAGTGAACCACAGTTGTGTTGAATTGTTATTTACCGTAAGTAGCCATCACAAGGCCAATATGAGTCCTCTGGCCTAGAGGGAACTAACCTTGCACTGTACATCATACAAATTACCTTCAGCTAAAATAACGCCTAAATCTGCCGACAGGTGTGACAGAATACTGTGGTATGGAAAAGGAGTGAGGCAACTTTCCTATTTTCGAAGTGAAAGCAAGTTCTCTGACCACCGGCCAGTTTCTGCACTCTTTTCTATACCAATAGAAGTCATGAAGGTTACTAATCCGAGGAAGGTTTTTCCTACAGGCACCTTTCTGCCCATGCCTTCAGGGAAACTGGTAAGTTCTGGCTGTGTTGTTTAAGGCAAAATTCTGACGTAACTTATATGTGAAAATGAAACAAGTTCGTAGCCATAGGTCATCAACTCATATCAATGATACTCATGCCAATATAATATTCATTTCAGGAGCCAATCGATAGCAAAGGAGGGGCCAGATCTACCTTGTTATCACTATTTTCCAAGGAATCAGTAAATGGTATAGGATCATTGCCATAAAACATGCAAATACAATAGCAAAAACAGAGGAAGTGCAATTTTAGGCAATGCTGCTGGCCTTTTGGCTTGCTATGCTGCCACAGCTGGCTTTCTAGAGAAGCATCATTTTAAGTAATTTTGACTTTCGTTCTTAGAAAAGAAAATTTTCACTTTGTAGGGTTTCAAAGTGCAATTTTAAGTTAGATTGATGGAAAGTGAAAGTTGATTAATAACTACATGATTTGTTTCCTTCAATAGATTGTAATAATGGATAACCAGAAACAGAGAAAGTGTAATAGTTTGGCCATTTTGACTGACAAGTTGAAATATAGCAGCTTACACACTGAGAAGGACCAGCATGAAATTTTAAAAGCAAAAAACAGTCGAGAACACTTTTCCACTTGGTAGGCCATCAGGCTTCTTCAATAGGACATAGAGCAATAGCTTCCTAGTATGATTGTGTACATAAAAAATTCAAAATAGTAACACATGCTAATAACCACAGTTTCCAAATTTCACTACATATTTCATATTCATTGGACGCAGCAACAAGAAGTAGAGTACTTACTATCAATTTGCCTCATTTGCCTGAAGAACACCACCCGGGACCTCAAAATTATCTGCATGACAAAGGGGACATAGGCATCTCTTTTGCAACTGCTCACCAAGGGAAGCATAATTCTGTTCCAACACAGAAGCCTGCTTGTTTCTAGTCAAAGATACTTAAAATTTTGTACATATGCATCATATGTTTTACTATAACTGTGCCTGCGAAGCGATGCAATCCATTTTTACTTTGTATACAAAAAGTTTTAGCTGTTCTTTTTTCCCTTCTTTTTACTGGGATTTCCCCCTCTTTTTACTGGGAGAAAAGTCAAAAGATGAAATATGTTACTGATGGCTGAGATGGCAGAAAACATAAAATTGACCAACCATTTAACATCAGGCAGTTAGAAACTTCAAAAAACTTGCACAAAAATCTTGGAAAAACTGCTCATAAGTAGCATTCAGAAACATTTAAGAGCCATTTATGTAAATGGCGGTTTTTGGAAGGATAAAATTTTAGAAATCAGATGTTCTTATGGGCTGCTCAAATTTCTAGGCATGCTCTCAATATCATTTACCATCAATTGAATCGTATGATCTGCCTGGACATTTATCTCTCTCCAAGAAAAAGTATAGTTAATCATGACCAGACAGCCAGTTCCACACACTGTAATGTTTGTAAGGATATCTTGTTAAGTCCTGCAATGCTTTTGTTTCTTTCACTATTGCCTCCATCAGAGAAACCTTCCTCTGAAGGTCAATATACTCCTTCTGGACCTGCAAAGAAACGGGCAACTCAAATTGTCCTCAAGGGAAATGAAGAAATGTTGAGGAGGCATTCTTGAATCTTTCTATAACAACAGAAAACATCTATAGAAATCTTGAATCAACTTCTTACCTGATTCTGAATATTCTCCTCTGCTATGTATTCTTGTTCCTCTTTAGATGTCTGAGAAGCTACATGGGCAAGAATATCCTCAAGAGCTCTTAACTCAACTTCAGTAACTACCTTCTTTACAGCTTTTCTGTCTGGTTCTGAAATAAAGACACAAGGATTCCCTCAACATAAAACCAAAGCAACATATAACATTCTATATGGCATTTGCAAATTGATGGTAAAAGCAAAAGCAAATAGGGGTTGAATTGCAGTTAGATGCTAGTTCGTAATGCATACAAGTGCCTCGCAGTTTGTCAATTACCTATCTGACCTTTTTTCTTTGGATATAACAGTTGTCTATATAATTTGTATCCTGAGAAGAACATATATGCCTCCTCAATGCTTTGACCAAACAATTTTCAGTTAATACCAATAAGCCTAGAAATGTCCATGGTTGTAGTGATTAACATAACATTTAAAAGAACTGCCAAGCAGAACAAAATGAAAAATGAAACATTCCCAGAACACAAGTATATAGTGCAGTTCAGCAAGCCTGCTTCCATGAGCAAAGATGCTAAGAAATTTACTGTGTGAAAGAAGATATCATTGAAGTCCACTCAAATAACTCCCCTAAGCCCCATACCCAGCACACCCAATCGCATGAATCTGTCTCTATATTTGCTTAGAAAGCTAAATTTCTCTTCCCTTCTTTCTCTCTAAAGCTGCCACAAGTCAGAGTAAAGCTGAGGCCTCACAAAGAGAAGGGCCTCCCAAAGAAAAGGACAAGGACAACACTTAACTTCTAAAATACAAAATGCCATGCTTTAAATTCTGCTCTAATAGGGTTGCTAAAAGGTTATTTTCTCAACAAATTAGGAGTTCATCAGCCAATCAAAGGCGGAGCACATGTTCATGCACCCACAGTAAGAAACAGATCGAAATTTGCTGCAGCTGATACATCCATTTACATTTTCCTAAATCAAATGACTTTGCTGTAGAAGATGAGAAAACTCAAATATATAATCCCACGCCACATACAATCCAAAACTCGTTCTAGCAAGCCACTATAAGCTTTCACAATCACTTCAACAAACTCATATTTCTAGTTTCACAACTAAATGTATAAAAAGGAGAAGAGAGCAGACTCAAACTTTTGCTTACTCACTGAAATTTAGTTTTTCTGCTTTGATCCTTTCCTTTATGACTAGTTAATTGAGTTACAGATTAGGGTTTTCAACTCATCTATTTTTACAAGATTCCTACAGTGTTGGTTTTGTTTGCTTGTTTGTTAATTACTATTCAAATCTGTTCATTTATATGAATGAACATCTTGGAAGCACAATCCAAAATCATGATCCAACTAAGCCTGTCCCTAATACCACAGAAAAGTAACAAGACAAATACTGCATCCATACTTCATATCAACCAACCAGTGTTACTCATCAGCAACTCAAAGGTTGAATCTTATTTTATGGTCTCACCAGATAAATGGATTCATTCATGAAAAAAATTACTCATAAAAGTTTCCCAAACTTGAATCAAATCAATCAGGGATCAGTTACTTTGATCTTTCAGAATTTTAAGATTGAAATTGGGAAGGTAACCATTTTTTTTTTCTTTAAGAAAAAAAGAAAACACTTTATTCTGCTCCCTTGCTGTCACAAAGCTTATTAAAAAGAAAAAGAACTGAGAAGAATAGCCATGAATTAATATCAACATCAATAAAAAAATATATATATATGAAAAACACTTTATTCTGCTCACTTGCTGTCACAAAGCTTATTAAAAAGAAAAAGAACTGAGAAGAATAGCCATGAATTAATATCAACATCAATAAAAAAATATATATATATGAAAAACCTGCAATTGGAAAAAGGTTCAGCTGCTAGAGCAGTAAATGTTCTGTACGGGTGAAATCACCTGCTGTGGTTCCAATGCTGCTCTTTTTCTTAGATTTGATACACTTTTCCTCTTGAAATTTCCTATATTAACATATAAGTTATAAAATTAGTTGTTTTACTCTACTACCAGAACGTCCATTCAAATCTATGATATCACATTCTTATTTATTCATTTAACTTGAAAGGAAAACACAGCATATCGATCAATATGTTCTGTGAACATTCCTGCAACATGAGGAAAGTATTATGAAGGATATCCTATATGATAGGTCATATAGTTTGAGATGGGAAAAGATGTTAGGAGATATGAAGAAGAAAAATCTACAACTTCTGGTTATAGATTACCTTCACACAGCATCCCCTCTGCAGCTTATCTGAAATACCAACACTTGTAGTTTTTTTTTCCTCTTTTGAGAAAATAGTTCTTTTCTCAAATTTAATAATTCTAGTATCCATGTTTCCTCCTAAACATACTCAAATCTTTGCGTTCCCATTTTCTATCATATGCAATGGCGTTAAACCTTGAAATGCATGAGCTTTTGATTTTTTTTTCCCCTGCCTTCTTGCCTTTGTTCTTTTCTGTTTAAAACAATGATCATGAGATACAGTACAAAAACGAAGTTTTCCATGACAATGTTAGGAATTAATCCATATCCTCAAGCTTCAAGGCCAAGCCTAAAGAATTATGCATCCAAGGAATGAAACAGTTCAAGGACTTGCAGAGAGATTGGTTTAAACTCAAACACTACCAGGAAGATAAGCTAACAAGCTTCTAAAAGCTCATAAAAGTTTGTGGGTAATTCAGATGGAAAGTGGTTGAGTCATAAAAATTAATGGCATATACAATTATGAAAAGGGGAATTTATATGTGTATATGTTGCCAGTCCTTTACATATCTATACATAGCCAAAAAAGAAAAAAGGAAAAAAACGCTCAAGCATATCTATAACAAAGAGAAACTTCTTGTCATTACTTCAGATTCAAAAGAGTTGAAATAAAAACTTGGAGGTAGTGACATATATGAAATTTACACCAACCACTATAATTTCTGCCATAAAACAGAGAAGAACTTGTAGATGAGCTCTTCAATTTAGTATATTTATTTTCTCCCCTTCCTTACAATTCTGAAAATAGGTTAAATCAATTAACAAATCTAATTCATCTTCCAAGAAGAAAACATCTCCAAAATCATGAAGTTAATCAAAGAAGAGTGCAATTATATATCAGACAGGGGCTACACAAATTCCCAGTTGAAGTTACATAGGTCCTAGTAAATGAGACTAACCTTATCTTAGCATTAAGATCAACATCTGGCGAATAAACTCATCTCTGCACAAACAACAAAAACATGTTACCAAAACGACATCAATTAATACTACTTGAGACATCAATTGATACTACTTGAATCGATTTCAATGAAGCAAACAATCATATGCTCTGATGTAATGGAATGGCAAGTAAAATAAACAGCAATCTTTACCGTGAAGCTTCTTCTTCATTCTTCATACCGCCCAAGCACAATGACCCATGCAATAAGGTTCAGAACAAGAATTACAAACAGATAAAAAAAGACCAAAAAATGCAAGTCGTCTCACTTCATCCAAATGAAGAGAGAGAGAGAGAGAGAGAGAGAGAGAGCAACACGCTATCATACTACCTTCAGACCCTCTACTTGGGATCCAACCGAGGATATCTCATCTTGAATAATTGAGATTCTTGCCTGAAAGCATATAAGACGTTCATAATTCAATAGAAAAACCTAATCAAATAGAAGTAAAGCAAATAAATAAAACAAACCTCAAGGGTTTGAATAGAAGCTTCATTTAAAGCCAATTGAAGTTCGTAGCCTTTAAGTTCTTGCTCAGTAGTTTCTTTGATACACTTCACCTCTTCCATCTCTCCATTTGCCACATCTACTTCACATCCAAGCTCTTGCATTAGCTTCTCTAGCCCAATCACTCTTCTCTCTACAAAATTTACAACACCCGATACAAATTTGAAAACAAAAATAATAATAATAAACCTAATAAAATAAAACATTCGATATTTGGCTCTCGATCAATAAACTTTCTACTATTTTCCAGCATTTTCTCGGGAAACAGCCTCTGTTTAGTTACTGACAATGTGAGAAACCAATAACTGACACTCTGGTTATTTAACGCTTTCAAACAGTTCCCAAGGCGAGGTTTTGATAAGAGAAATTAATATTTTGTTCGCTTCATTTTCTAGGGAACCAAACGAGGAAATGAACAAGTGCAGAGGCACTTACCTCCCTGTGATTTCTCGGTAGCAAACTCGAGAATTAGTGTTAGGAGTTGCCTCTGTGGATCGCTGACCGCCATCTTCGGTTTCGCGCTCTCCGACTACAAAATTCTACTTGTAATGCATTAATAGTTCATAATTTACAATTCAAATAATAATAATAATAATAATCTTTACTTTCATATTTTGTAATAAAATGTATGAAAACACTTCAATAAAATATTATTTTATATAATTAAATCCCTATAAATTAAGATATCTGAAGCATAAAAAATTATTTAATCCATAAACTAATATTTTGCATTAATTAATAAAAGATTAATTTATCAAGGTATTCTTTTTTAAAAAAAATATTAAAGTTAATACATTTATTATGGATTATGATTGTAATGACCTATTTTTTACGCTCAATTCTCTAAACGTTTTCAAAAGATTATATTTTCAATCAAACTTAATTTTTTATATATATTTAATTTAATCATATGATAAAAAAAAATTAGGGAATGAATTAAAAATAAAAAGAAAACAAAAGACTAAGATGATTATTAACTAAAAATAATAAAGAGAAAATATAGGAAAGAGAAAAAAAAATAAATTAAAGATCAAACAAAAATTAGAATATGATTGAAAATAATCTTATACATTTAGAAGAGGAAATCCATTAATTAAGAATCCATGATCAAGAAAGAAATAATATAATTATCTAATATTATTTTTTTAAATTTAGTTTTTATTTTATTTTATAGAGGATTCCAAATAATATAAATAAAAGATATCACATAAAAGAAACATATATATAGCATTTGGTTAGTGCTTGAAACAAAAGAAATGGAGATAGTAGAAGAGAGAAGACAAGACAAAAAGAAATCAAAGATAAAATTATATTTAGTAGTGGTATATAAAATAAAATAATTATTTTTATATCATGTTTAGTTTTAATGAACAAGATAAGATAAAATATAAAAAAAATTATTTTACCCTTAATATGTATTAGTATTAAACATATATATATATTTTTACAATAGTGTATATTAAATGTTAAAATTAATAATATTTTAATAACTCTAGTTATAAAACCAAAACTAACCTGACAAGTTAACTCAAAACTAGACTAACCTAAGCTCTAGACTGATCCAGCAAGTTGACCCAAAACCAAACATTGTTCAGTATTTAGCATATATCTCGAATTATATAAATCCCAATGATCTCAATTTCTTTTTTATAATTTAAGTTTGTTCAAATTCTGACGTTAGCAATAATGTTTTTGGTGGATAAAAAGATAAAAATTGCCACCAAGTCAAGATGTTTTTTTGGTGGATAAAAAGATAAAGATTGTCACCAAGTCAAGATGTGATCATCAACTCAATAATTAGTCATCAAATCAATAGTTTTCAATTTTGTCCTATAAAAAAAAGGCATTTACCATATATTTAGGCATCTTGATTTCCATATCAAGATTATGTTTTTGCTCTTTTTTTATTGTAATGTTTAAGTTTTGCTTATATTAATTTCTTGTTTATGCTTCTCATTTCCTTTCTTTACCTAGTTAACTTATATCTTATTTATATTCTTATCTTGTTTATTTATGTTTCTCTTTTTCATTATGTTTAGCTAAGTTTATCATGTCAAGGTGAAAAGGTTATACTAATGGTGTAAAAATAAGTTTAGTATAAACTCAACAAGGACTTCAATGTTTGATATTAGCATATTTGTATTTGTTATCTTATTCGCTTTTAATACTGTGCTTGTTAAATGGTTAATCTAAATTTATATTGTATAACTTTGGTACAAGAAATACTCGGTACTTTCATAGCACAAACTGTATGGTATAACCGACACCTGTGCGATGAAAAGAATTTGATTTGTTGTTAACATAAGTTATAATCATGAATACCTGACAACATTTACAAGTATTATCACTATTCGAATAAAATAACTAATGTAATCATATTAATAATTTATAATCCGATTGAAACCTTTTTTGTGTGTGGTTTCCTGTTGAATAATAAGAGTTTATATTATACTTGTTTGAAATACTTTTAGTGGATCCTCTAATCTTGACAATTGTTTTTATCATTACTTAATCCTTATATCAATATCACATCCCAAAGCTCTCTTTACTATTACCATTACTATTACTATCATCACTACTACTACTACTACTACTACTACTACTA
>NW_011500382.1:81874-134946 GCF_000495115.2 Populus euphratica
ATTATTGTTATTTATAATTTATACAATTAACCTCCTTATGGTTCGACCCTAGTCTTATCGGGTTATTTATTACTTCAACACTCCTACACTTAAGAGAAGACATAAATCTTTTGATCATGTCACTTATCCTAACACCATTAGTGAAACCTTTTCACCTTGACATAATAAACTTAATTAAACATAATAAACAAAAGAAACATAAATAAACAAAAGAAGAACATGATTATATAAGTATAGTAAAGGAAATGAAACGCGTAAACAAGAGATTAATAAAAATAAAACTTAAGCATCATAAAAATATAAAGAAAGAGAACAAGAACATGATCTTGATCTGAAAACCAAGATGCCTAAATGCATGGCAAACATCTTTTTTTTATAGGCCAAAATTCGAAACTATTGATTTGATGACTAATTATTGAGTGGACGACTACCTTTTGATTTGGTAACAATCCTTATCTTTTTGTATGCCAAAAAGGTCATTGTTAATGTCAGAATTTGAACATATAATCCTTATGAAAGTTCTGGAAAATTATCTCAGCTTTCCAATAAAAACACAATTGGTGCATTTGGACTTTTAGAACTTAAGATATGGGCTAAACACTAAATAGCGTCTGGTCTGCAGGACAGATTCTAACTTCTCTTTTGATGCTAAGATTTGTACTTCCAAACGGCAAAATTGAGCCTTGGACTCTGCATGAATGTTTTAGGTCTATGTCTTAGCTCTCTAGCCATATAAACCAAACTAAAATCCAAGATTTACAGCTCCAGATATAATCCAATGCCTTAACTGTGTTCTAGTTTGAATTGAATATGCATTTCTTTTCTAAGCTTATCTTTTTTTTTTTATCTTTTTATTTTGAATATCAATCAATCCTTTGAATTATGAGATATACCTGCATTTAAAATGAGCATTTACCATAAATTAAAGCTATCTTATATTATCAGACTTGTTATTATAAAACATGCTTAAGTTAAGAAATTTAATGATACTTTTAGTGCAAAATAATAATATAAATCCTTGATAAAAATATATTTTTAAGTACAAATTAGAAACTTCAAGAAAAAATGGGTTGTATGCTAAATCAAGTAAGTGTGAGTTTTGGTTGAATGAGGTAGTGTTCCTAGGATATGTGAAATTCAAAATGGGTATTTATGTGGATCTTAAAAAGGTAGAAGCAGTGTTAAAGTGGAAAAGGCCTATGAACATTACTAAAATTCATAGTTTTTTAAGGTTAGCCTAAAACAAATCTTACCATTTGTTTTGGGTATCCAACATGGATACCATTAACCAAAATTAATCTTATCATTTATTCTCAGCTATCCAACATGGATACCGTTAGTTAAAGTTAATCTCATCATTTGTTCCTAGTTATCCAACATGGATACTATTAGCTTAAGTCGTTTTATTATTTATTCCCAAATATCCGAATTATGGATATCCTTAACTTAAGTTAATCTTGACATTCTTGATTACTCATGGTTAATTAAATAACATAATTCACACAATAATACATTATTAAAAATATACTTATGAATTTAAAAAAATTAGATAAAGGTTTAAATAACCTACCTGACCTCCCTATAGTATGTCCTCGCCTAGTCGAAGATGATTTATATTGTACATCCTAGTTCGTAAAAAGACCATTACTTATTAGGCATCATTAAATATTATTTTCATACACATATATGCGTACACTAGCACATATAAAAATATATTTATATTTATGTATATTATTCATATATATGCACAGTAGTAATATTATAATAAAACATTCATTCCAACTATATTGAAAATTATCTATGAAAACTAAGTCGTTATGATGCTAAAAATCATCAATGGAAACTAAGTCATTACAGCACTGAAAATCATCAATGAAATTTGAGTTATTACGACAATGGAAGTTGCTAATGAAAATTGAGTTATTATGACATTGAAAATCATCAATGAAATTTGAGTCATTATTACACTGAAAGTTGTCAATGAAACTTGAGTTATTATGATATTGAAAATCATCAACAAAATCTGAGTCATTACTACACTAAAAGTTATCAATAAAAATTGAGTTATTATGACACTGAAAATTATAAAAGAAAATTAAGTTATTACAATACTAAAAATCATTAATGGGAACTTAGGGTGATATTATCTTTTATTTTGTATAATCAGTCTTATCACACCTAAATATCATGGCGACTGATTAAAAATTAATCTCACAATTGAAAAAGAACAGATATTTGACATCTTATTCTTTTAGGAAAAAAGGTCTTATTCGAGGAGTCACCACCTAATATTATGGTCACTGGGAACCCTAACTAGTCAACAAAGATTATATAGTATGTGACTAGTAACAAAAGGAAGATGTTATCATCCTTTATGTATTTTACCCGAGTTAGGCTGCATTACTGGTTTTGTCTAAAATTGCTAAAGGTTTGTTTGTATTCTGTTCTCATCGTCATCCTGTAATATTCCTGACTCTAGCATCAATGAATATTCACCTAATGAATATTTCCAACTTCGGTGTTGGTAAATATTATGTAATCCAAAAAATAATTCTGTTCTCATCGTCATCCTGTAATATTCCTGACTCTAGCATCAATGAATATTCACCTAATGAATATTTCCAACTTCGGTGTTGGTAAATATTATGTAATCCAAAAAATATGGTATAATTTCTAACTCTAACGCCAGTGAATAAATCCACAAAAAATCTGGATAAAAGAGAAAAAACTATTTTTCATTTTTTATTTTATTTTGGGTGGGTTTGACCCAAGCTGCATGGGTGGGTGGGCCCAACCTCCCCAGTCTGGTTATTGGCTTAAGCCAATGACCCTGTTAAGTAGGAGGTGTGCATGATAAAGTACGCCGACTACAGAAACAAAGTGAATTATAATTCACTTGCTACAGTAGCGTGAATTATAATACAGGAGAGGGAAAGGAAAAGAACTTACTTGGTGCTGGCCATGGAGATGCTGGTAAAAGAAAACTGGTGCTCATGATCTCATGATGGAAAAGAAACCTCTCATGATTGAGAAGCTAGTGGATGCTAGCCTTAGGAGTGCGATGAGGAGATGAAGGGTTACTTGTTGGAGCTTGTTGTTTATTGGAGTTGTTAGAGCTCTTCTGCTACTGCTTCTTCCTATTTTTCATTTTCCCTTTTAGAGCTGGTGAAAAGTGTGCTGACTTGCCAAAGCTACCTTCTCTCCTTCTCTATTTATGTTCTTCATATGCTTCTCCTCTCTTCTTACACTGGAAATCATAGCCAATATAAAGAAGATGACTAGTAGCGATAATTCATGCTGCTAAAGTAGGACAGTCGGTAGGTAATAGCTCTATATTAGTGTAACAAAGCATGCAGAAAATAGGGGCCTCCAATCCTAGGGGGATAAGAGGTTTGCGAGGTGGGGTTGGCGAATGGCAGTGCTGCTTAAAGGAGGTGCATACCGCAACTGGGCTATAAAAAAAAGGGAACAACATTATTGCTATGATTGTGGTGATGAAGCTTTACTGTTAGCGTGACTAAGAATGATGGCTCTACTGCTACTGGTGAGAGGAGTCATTCACGATGCAATCTATCTATCTTGGAGATTGGAGGAAGAGAAAGGTGGGCTCTGAACTTTATTAGCTTCCTCCCGATAAGGAGGAGTTATGGCTTGGGTTGATTGAAGATAGTAGAAAAGTCAATCTAATAGCAAAGAGATTAAGACCAGGGAAAAAAAAAGGAAAAAGCTGGGGGAGGGGGCAGTGGCGGCTATTCTAAGATTCAGCAATGCCTCTTTTTTTTTTTTTTGTAAATGTCTTTCTTATTTTTTTATAGGTTTCTAGTAATGACGTTCTCTTGGGGTTTTTCTCTACCTTTAAGGTTTTTTTTTTTTCTAATCATCCCCCTTCTGCATATATTGATATCAATATTTATAGTGCAAGAGTCCTATCGCTTGCGAGAATTAAAGTCTCAATCAAACTCATTCTCTTTTTTGAAGTTCGAATTAGAATCAATTTCAAAAGCAGACAACTATCATTATCTTGAATATAAGGATTATCTTGAAGATATTGACAAAAGTATATTCTAGTCTTTAGTTTTCATGCAAGCTGACATATCACATTTTTTATCGAAATAAATCTCTAATCTTTTAATTTTATATTTTAAATCCCGTAAAAAAAATTAAAAACTAATGGGCCAAAATTAGGTTACAACAAGTCTCTTACCAGTAAAAAAAAATTAAAAACTAATGGGCCAAAATTAGGTTACAACAAGTCTCTTACCATAAAACTCTATAGACTAGATAGGTTTTCAAGTAATCATAATACTAGATGACCAATTATTTTTAGATCCCCCCCTTTTATTAGATAATAAAAATAACTTTTTCTCTTTTTAGGAAAGAGGATGGGTTGTTGAGATGTCAAGTGTGACAAAATAACAACTCCACTAGGGATCTTAAGAGTAAGTTTTGCCTCCTGTCTTTAATTGCTACCATGTTCATTATGCTTATTTATTTTTTTATATACTTTAGTATGAATTCTTATTCCATAATTATCATGCATATATATTGGATAATGATTTATGCCTTCACATAACACATTAAACTTTTAAGAACACATACCTTAACATTATGTTATGTGGGGGAGTAATGGCACCCCCAATAGCTATTAGCGTAGGCTAAACTCATGAAAACACCAACTTTCATTTGCTTGTCAATTTTTAGCATTATCTACTTAGAAGTTTACAACTTGTTTATTGAATATAAGAAAACTAGGACTCATCCCTGAATTATAATTTTGGCTGAAACCATCTTATCTCTCAACCACTTTAGAAAGTATGGAAAAGGCTCCATAAGATGTTGTATACAATTACTATATATTCAGATGGTATTCAAGTAGAAGTTGAAACTCTAGTATTCAGGATGTTTTGGTGGCATGATCAACAACCACTTGAAGAATTTGTTACAGATTAATGGGCAAAGTACTCTAAATTGGACTGGATGAAGAAATTCTAAGAGTTACATCAAAAGAAGTTCAATTGAAGAGCTGTACGAATAAGTATTTTAACTTATTTGGTATGCTATGGATAAAAACCCTAGGTCCTATTGATAGGAGTAACCAATTATGTTAGTTATGTGTCCACCTTAGTATCAAGGTAGTATAGGTATATTTAGTGTGTTCCTAAAATTGACGACCTTGTTTAATTTTCTAGCACCTTTAAAGATGCCATCTCTCTAATTGTATTAAAGAGCATTAGGTAGAACTAGATGTCAAAAGTTAGTGATAGACAACCTAAATGATGTAGTAAGAAGTCATTTAGAAATCAAGAAGTTGAGACTTCATAAGATATGGTTGAGATTACGGGAGATATGGTTGAGATTGTGGGAAGTAAAAGAACAAGGTCAAAAAAAGAAGAAGAAAAAAAGTTATGAGTTGAAGAGGAGAGTAAGAAAACATCTAAAGTCTATTTAGAGCAAAATCAATAAAAAAAAATAGACTATTAAAAAAAAAAGTTGAGAAACACAAGAAAGAAAGGTAAGTTAAGAATGCATTACCTTCATTGGAATAAGACATATCATTTGCATCATCATTTTTTTTTTCATTTATTGATTTCTTTTTCATTTATTAAAAAAATGCATTCATTATAATTTTACAAATAAATTTTCAAATTTTATTTTTTTATTTGGATTCCAATTTACTTTCAAAGACATCACCAAACTCCATAATATTATTAATAAACTTAGAAGGTTGAAATTTACTAATTAGGTTTAAAATTGTCTCTAGAGCTTATTCCCTCCAATAACTTCACTCGCACCCTCTTTGATGACTCTCTCTCTCTAAAAGCTAGGAAGAATTTTGATATATATATATATATATATATATATATATATATAATTCTGAATATTAATCTTAAAGGATCATATTTGAAAATACAAACGTTCAACAATCAAAACAAACATTTGTCAAAATATCAGTCAGTTTACCGATCCAAAAAGTAAAAAAAGACATTGATTTAGTGTGATTTTTATGAACAGCAAAAATCATCCCTCGCTTTCATATACATATATGATTAGATCCCATGATATTACGATTTCTACATAAGGTCCAACATCATCCCACAAAAAAAAGTTAGTTGACAATAAAAATAAGTGTGGGAAATAAATCTTATATTTCATCAAAGAAATGAAACCCTCTCTTCGTTTACAAATTATATTATTTTTCATTTTTTGTCCTCGAAATCCTCAATCTTCCTCCTGGTTGTCCGCAGAGTTTTTTTTAAGATATTCAATCTGAAAAGGGAAGAAGCATGCTTCAGCAAATCTTCAAGTTGTAACTAGAACAGTTTTCAGAAAGTAAGTTCATCAAAGCATGCAAATATATTTGCTGTGAAAGAAATGCAGAAAGTTATTTAATAACACATCCAACTGTGTTGTATGTTGTGAAGCCATTAAAAAATTAATTTGAAATATATTTTATATGAAATAGTTTTTTCATGTTTTTTAATTAAATTATGTAAAACTCTATTTGTTTTTATATTTCTTTCAAAAAATTTGAAATTTTTTTATTTTTTTACTTCAAATTAATATTTTTAATGTTTACATATTATTTTAATACACTCATATCAAAAATAATTTTTAAAAAATAAAAAAAATATTATTTTAATATATTTTCAAATAAAAAACATTTTTAAAAATAATAATAGCCATATTTTTAAATATAACAACTAAATATTTTATATATATTTTTAATTATACATAAATTTCAACCATAAATTTTATCAAATAAGTGAATTCAACTAACCAAAACTAACCAACCATTCTTTTAAAACTTATTTCTTTTCAACCTTCAGCTACAAAACTATTTCAAGAACAGACATGCTATAGTCACATCCTAGCGGCTCATCCCCACGTGAATCGGTCGCTTCTTTCCACCGGCGGTAACCCAGGAAGCCAGACACTCGAGGTAGTTCTGATATGGACAATTCAAATGATCTCCATCTATCCTTTTTCAGTTGAGAATTTCATCGGAGTAAACGATAAGATAGTGACTGCTTGAGCAACCCTTTTCCCTTTTATTTTCAGAAGGATATTTTCCGCATTTTGGGTTCTCTCTTTTAGCAGTAATGGTGGCACAGCCCAGCTATGTATTCACTCGGAAGAAGACAGAGTTGCCCCGCCGAGCCGAGAAGAAACTTGGGTTTATCTTCTCGGAATGTATTGACACTCAGAAGAAAAACATATTATGAAAATTAAATGATAAACTGCCCGTGTAGGAAACCACGACCGTCCAGGCATGAGTTCATAGAATATGATATGAGAACTGCGCAGTGTAAATTGTGTTTTATGAAATTTCAATTTTTCTTTTTGGGTTTTAATTTATTTTTTATATTTTTATATGTAATATATTAAAAATATTTTTTAAAACATGAAAAATATCATTTTAATATATTTTTAAATAAAAAATAATTTAAAAAACAACTACTACCATATTTTTAATCACTCTTTACTGTATTCTCAATCATTTTATATACTTCTTTAGCAAATATTGAATACGGTTGAGATATTTTGATTCTTTTCACTGGAATCTTTAGGGTTTTCATTTTCACATGCTTCTTGAGTGTAGTTTTTTTTTTTTTTTTTGCTAATTTGATTCTAATTTAATAAATTATGCTAAATTATGTGGATTTCTTTATCAGAAACTGACTTATATGGTCAATTTATTATTATTTAGTTGGCAAATTTCTTTTAGATCTATACTTTATCTTTCTTTTAATTTAAACCCTAAGTTTATTATTTTTGTTTTATTACTTTCTTTACAATTTTAAATATCATAATTCAATTATCTGCCGACAAATATAACTATAAAAAAGTTTGACTGTAAAATTAACCACAGTCTACCAATAAAAAAAATTATATCAATGTTCTAGCAATTATTACTTTTGGTTCCAGTCAGCAAGAAATCCAACTCCTACTTAATGATGTAGCAATTATTACTTTTGGTTCCAGTTAGCAAGAAATCCAACTCCTACTTAATGATGATAAAGTAGCTGTCTTTTTTTTTACTGATAACACACAGAATCAATAATAGAAATAAAAAAAAAATTGGTATGTATTAAAAATTCCTTAAAAGATATTTTATTGATAATAATTTTTTTTATTATAATAGCAAGGAGATTATATCAAGAATGAGCAAAAAAATCAAAAAATTAATTAAATTAAGAAATAAAAAATAATTGAAAAAATCAAACCTTGAAAAATCCAATTAAAATTTAAAAAATTAATCGATTCAGTTCTGTTTTGGTTTTATAAACCTGAAACCGAACAAATCAAATTAGAAAAATAAAAAAAACTGAGCTAAATCGAGCAACATTACAAAAACTGAACTAAAATCAAGCTGAACCAAAAAAACTGAGCTAAACTAATTTAAACTAGTTTTATTTTTAAAAATTAAATCTAACCACACAATTTTTCTGATGGATTCTGGAGATCAGAGGGACAAGTGTGCAGAATCACTACTGCCAAAACCATATTTTTCACGCGTAAAAGCAAGCAAGATACTCTCGGGAACCCAGATGTGCAGAGAGATCTTTTATGTTTCGTCTATGGATCGATCAGGCTGATGCCAAAAGTAACCACGCAGTTGTTTCTGTAAAGATTGATGCTTCTTTCTTCCGAATTTACTTTGTAATTAAGCATCATTAGATCTGATTTATTGTCTTGCTAGATTTGTGTCATTTAGAAACAAGATTTGTGACTTCTCTGCACTGCCATCAGTAATATTGAGCCATTGTCAGAACTTAATTAATGCAATACTTAAGCAACTCCTTCAAGTCTTGATTAATCTGTAATCCTTCATCACCAGTAGTACTGTTTCTCATGTTACTGCCATTTACCAACTATATGGCCTAGTTCTTACGTAATTCATATCCTGCCGACTGCTCTCTTCCGTGTGCTCCTGTAGCGGAAACATGCAGTATTGTCAGTATAAAGAGAAAGGTTTACTAGAACCATATTCATGTGGTGGATTGAAGACAGTAGAATGAAATTGGCATGCGATGCTGGAATCCTGAAAGTCACAACACACACACACACACATAAATGTATAGTGTGTGTACTAGAGAGAGTGAGTTGTGTGGACCACTTTCAGCATCCAAGCAAGGTGTCTCTCTTTGAGATGAGTTAGGGGTGCCTGCTTCAATATAATTCAGTTGAAGTGCTTGTTGGGGTCCCTGCTTGCTACCCAAAGAAAGGGACAAGACTAGACCTGGCCATGGAGGACCACATCGAAAGCTCCACCACATACATAGCTTTCCGCATTCCTGATCCGGAACAACTGCTCTGTCAGCTTTGAGCAGAATCTTTTCCTTGTTACAAGAACAACAATCTTCCCTTGGACGCCAAATGCTTTTAAGATTTATCCACGGCCACCACCACCACCACCACCACCACTACCATCAACAGTCCCGATAAAACAACATACGAATGCAGTTTTTACTGTTACTAATGGTCCTTCCAGGCACATACCTTATCAGGAATGCAGGATTTCTCGGAAGGGAACATGCCCTTGACCCACATTGAAATGGATTCTTTCCAGTAGGTATTGCACTCCATTCAGAATTGATACAAGTGAAAAAGACAGCAGTAGGGAAAGTGAAGAAAGATAGTTTTCCATTTGGCATACTTCTCTTCAGAGTTGGTTGGATCACAGTCGTTAGAGAATGGAGATATCAATAAAACAACAATCATGGTACCATTACTGTGCAGAGAAAAAAATCCAACTCATGTCGCATCTTCGCTCGCTCATGTTTGTTTTTTGAGTTCCAATCACTTTAAAGCACATCAGGGGATCTGAGTTTGGTTAGTGGAGCTGCATTAATTTCCATTAGCCAATTCGACCATTGAAGTAATGGCAGAGGCCAACTAATGTTCTGATAACTAAGAAGCCACTCATGATTTAATCCCATGATAGCTTCAATCAAATGTATCTGAGAGAAAGAAGCTAATCAATCCACACTGATGAATTTTACGAAAAAATGATGTCATTTTTTGACGATAATAAAAAAAAAAGGGAACTCTCCACTGGGAGCAAACTCAAGATCACCACCAAATTAGTAAGTGAAGCCTGATTTTTATTGCATAAGCAGAAAAGACAAGCTCCATCCCTTTCTCTTTCTCGCTTTTGTCTTCTTTTACTTCTTCTTTTTCCTTTTTTTTTTCTTTTCTTTTGGTGATTAGAAATATCAGACGTCACTGGTGACATTTATCAGCTGAAACTTTATCAGCAATAATACATGGAAACTTTAATGCTAATTTTGTAAGGATGATGATGTTATTTCCACTCCTCAACCCGTTATTAACATTTCATTATTTACTGTAAGATTAAAATAATATGACATGATTTGTGATGTAATCACCCTTTAAGTTTAAATTTTAAAAGAGTTCATTATAAACAGGAACACTAAACAGTATTTAAAGTTAAGATAATGTATTTACAATATAGGCTCTCTTTTGTAAGTCTTTTCTTCTTTTTCTTATTATATTATAGTTAAAGAGCAATTAAATCACACTTCCAGTAAGACTATCAATGATTCCTGATATATACCTTTAATATATAGCGAGCCAATATAGCTTCAGGTTCTATGCATTCGAAAGACTTAGGGTTATGATTAATCATTAAGCAAGTTATTAAGAAAGTTTCCATTAACTATCACCTACTCAATGTTAAAGTTTGCAAGAAAAAACATTTAACTCTTTTTTTTTTTTGGGAAATAAAGTCCTAAATATTTAAAAATGATTTACTATTTTTCGTTGTATTGTTGTTATGTTTATATATTACCAAAATGTGGATTCTTTTCATTCAATGGGATGTATAGTGGGCCTCGACTATAGCCCGATACCTAGATCCTCACCGCAGCCTGCCATCCCATTGACAAGGTTCGATGCTAAAAATTAAGAAAAATCCCAAAAACTCCATAAAGTGTCCGTTTGAGGACTACGAACAGTGATCATTAGAGGGAAGACTTGATGCCTCAAGTCCCCAACATTATCATCTCGGTGTATATATCTGTCAAAGATGTGGATGTCTAGTCATATCCCGGCAGAAAATTAATTTGAGAGCATGAGCGTATCTTAAGCACAGATATGTCACTATATACCAGCATGGAAGCAACAGAGAACGGCTACTGCATCATGCTCTCATGATTCCTTTTCTTTATTTTCTTCTCTCTTCTCCATTACAGAATTACTGCGCACACAAGCATAGTTGGAGACACACACACACACACATACATGTGTGTGTGAGTGAGTGAGGGGGTTTCTAAATTTGGCGAGAACGTGTTTTAAATATCATTTACACTCGTGTGGCTCGAGGCTCATTCTTTAAGGTTGATGTGATATAACTTCTGATAAAATAAATAAATAAAACAAGACGGGTCCTAAGCCGTGGAACTCCACTGGTTTTGTTGGCTAGAACAACTGATATTTTTGTTTATATGAAAAATAGATATTTATGTGTCACTTACATAAAAACAATGATTGTTCGCAATACAAAACAGGAAAGAAGTTAAAATCAATAGAGTATAGTGGAAATGATCACGTTAAAAAAAATCCTAATTAACCAGAGGAGGTTTGAAGAAACAATCAATCATATAACCAAAAGTTATGATGAATCAATGAAAAACAAATGACCATGAAGAGTGTGAATGCACAAAGAACTATAAAGCTTACTTGTACTAAGAAAGAAGTTAAAAAATAAACATTCACGTGTTAGTCACGTGTTAGTTGTAGAAAAATAATGATTGTTCATATTAAAAATAACAAATAAAAATAAAATTAATTAAATATAGTAGAATTGATCATGTTGAAAAAGACATGAGTAATTAGAAGGTGTGAAGATGAATTATAATTTTGTTAATTTTGAGTTCAAATAGAGTTTAAAAACATATTATTTTATAAGGTATAAGACCTTTATATATTGTTTGGGATATATCTAGCTACTGGTAGATATTTGTTGTTATTCAAGTTGTGTTGGAAACTAGACATCTCAAGTTTTCTAACAATATATAATAAGTTCAATAATTCATTCAAATAAGAAAGAACAATATGTTCAAAGTCATGACTAAAACTAGGTTCATATCATCCTTCTTTTCTTTAAAAAGATTCGACCTTGAATCTATATTATGAAAAGCATATTCTAAGATCAACAAATCAATACCAATTTGAAGAACAGCATCATCATCAAAACCAAGAAAAATATTACTAGCAAAAAAGGTCCCTTTGATATACAAGCTCTCTTTTTCAACCATCTTCTCGTTTTTTTAATTTTGATTGCTTTTTATATATTTGTTTAGGTGTTAAAGATACAATAGTTATAGGTCTTCCATTTATCTCAAAGGTACATCTATTTGTCACTTTACCATGCATAACTGATATGATCTAGGCAATGTTAAATTTGGATTTTAATGTAAAATATGCAACTATCTAGTTTTACGGCAACAATCATAATTTTCAATCTGAGTGTTGGATCGAGCTGAAATTTTATGTGGAGGCTCTTGACATGTTATCCTATATTGGGTTAAAATTTAAGGTCAATCGGTGTTCGAGAAGACATCTCAATACAGGTCAAAAGAGGATATACGAATTTTGTTATTTACTTCATTTTAACTTGTGGACTTTCTATTTGGCTAGGATTCTTTTCATAGAAGGATGTAACAACTTATTTTGAAAATATACTAATTCTACAAAAATCTTTAATAGGCTATAACATAGTTTCCAAGTAGCAAGGATTTATAATTATTTCATAATCTTTTTCTTACAAGAATTCCTTATTCATCCTAGCTACAAAATAAAAGAAGACTTTAGAATAAATTCTACCTTTAGATCAGATTTTCTAGTCTATTTGAAACTTTTTAATGGTGACAAATCTGATTCTAGCATATTTAGGATGATATTTTTGGATTTTTATTGTTTTTATTATTTTCTTTTTATTCTTTAGGTTATTATTACTTATTTAGATCAATTGTAAATGAGTTTCATATAAGTCCACCTAAGGGGGGTTGCATTAGGGTTTATTTAAGTCTAGAGTCATTATAAATAGAGGCAAAACCAAACATGTAAGGTTAGACAATTAAGATTAATAAAACTTCTTGTTTGCCGCACTTGTGTGTGTGTTGATGAGATAATATCCCTTTCATGGTTCTCTAAAGAACTAAAAAGTGACTTATCAAAGAACAACTAGCTTCGTGGCGTCATCCTTATACTTCTTGTTCGCGAATCAATATTCATTGGGTGGGGGTTATTCATTTCCAATAGTGTTGGTGCATAGGTACAAGTTATCTTTGTGTCACACTCCTATCAAACTTGATTTACTTGGCTTTCCGGGAATTGATGTCTTTACATGTGGGTTGCATGACCACGTGATCATGAGGTTTGCTTCAATAACTCTCCTATCATACCTCCATGATCTACCAAGCAACAATTGATTAGTTTACATTGGCATAACATCACATAACATATTATCACAATATTTGCCAATAAAAATAGCATTCAAAACCTGTTTATTCACTATCACTTCATCATCATCATTCAACCATTATAATTTATAAGATATGGAATATTTAGTAGTGTGAAAGTTCAACTTTCTTATAAATTTAGTGGTAGCTACATTAGTACAATTATCACAATTTATAATTAAGCTACATACCTTATTATGAACATAACATCTTATGGAATATGTTTTTCCTTTGACCATTTAAATCATTTACCTTGACATGGATATTCAGTGCTTTCTTCACTACAAGTTCCCCCCTCTTAATTGGATATTTAACACAAATATTATTAACATTCTCCAATGACAATATCTTCTCCTCTTCATCCACCTCATCGATCTCAACCTCATTATTAACTTTCATAACCATGTCTTTTTTGTTTAGGCACTGTAAAGCAACATGACCAAAAATCCAGATAATGAAAGAATTTAATGTCACGATTACGAGACGCAAGAGCAATATTACTACCTTTAACAACATTGAGGTATCTTCCTTCTCTTTACGGTATTCAACCTTGCCTTCCTTATTCTGTTGTTTTCAGTTATGTTTCTAAGGTTTTAAAGGGCTTAATGGTTGGTTTTGTCAAATGATATCCTTTCATTTAAGTTATTTCTCCACCTTTATGGTTATATGCATAATCTCTTATAACTTCACATGATGATGCAACCCCCACAACATGAGTTATATCATGATTAAGGTCATTCATGAATATAGCAAAGTAGCCTCCCTATCCTCCTTAACATTAGCTCGAATATTATAAAATTCCATCTTCTTGAAGTACTCATCAATACTCCTTATACCTTGACTCAAACTCTATAACTTTTCATACAATTTTCTATAATAGTGGCTAGACATAAATTTCCTCCTTATAAAGGATTTCCTCTCATCTCATGTATCAACTTACCTCTAATGTTTTTTCCCTATAAACTGATAATTTTGTTATTGTCTAAAATATTTGTTATGTCTAACAAAAACATATTTAAAATCAAGATCACTCATATCCATTTTATCAATCACAAACTTATTCACATTAGTGTTAACTCGCGTAACAACTTTCATAACATTAAATTATCTTTGCTCATGTCTAATTTAAACCCTACCATGATCATTAACATGTCTCCTTTCTAACGTATCCAACCTATCTCCATATTCTTTGACCATTTGATTCATCTGCTGATTTATAATGCATAATGGAGTTACAATTTCTTTATCTCCTTTATGTTGAGCTATATTATTGCTTGCCTTTGATATTTTTTAATCTAAAATTTGGTTAGTTGACAAGAAATATATACTCTTCACCCATTCCAACACATGTTTCGATTCCTCTTGTGTTTTACTTAAATATAGGTTTTTTACTCAAATATGCTCGCTATGCTTTTTTTCTTATCGTCTTACCTTTCTTTGACTCTTGTAGAATGGAATCAACACCAAATCTAATAGCCTTAATAGCATATCCAAATATGTGTATATAACTTAATAAGTAAGAAAAATATAAAAACAAGTAAAGACAAAACTATGATTATAATTTCACGAGTAACAAGTGAATTTGTATGAAGAAATAGAAGTTTTTGAAGACGCAAAAGAAAAGAGATGCAAAGGTTATATATAAAAAAATCTAAATGACACCTAAATAAGTAAGAAAAATATAAAAACAAGTAAAGACAAAACCATGATTATAATTTCACGAGTAACAAGTGAATTTGTATGAAGAAATAGAAGTTTTTGAAGACGCAAAAGAAAAGAGATGCAAAGGTTATGTATAAAAAATCTAAATGACACCTAAATATATGACACGACTAAAAGATTGATGTCTTCTCCCAAGTGCAGGAGTGTCGAAGTAAAAAATAACCCGGCAAGACCGGGGTCGAACCACAAGGAGGTTAATTGTACAAATTATAAATAACAATAATACAACAACAACAATAATAAAACAACAACAATAATAATAATAACAACAATAATAATAATAGTAATAACAATAATAATAATAATAGTAATACTAATAATAATAATAATAATAATAATAATAATAATAATAAAGAAAGAGAAGAAGAAGAAGATGATGAGAACTTGGAGATGGAAAATTAATGTAAGGATTAAACAATAATAATAACAAATGTCAAGGTTAGAGGTTCCACTAATGGTATATCAAACAAGTATAGTATAAACTCTTATTATTGAATTGGAAACCACACACAAAGGAGGTTCCAATCAGATTATATATTGTTAACATGATTACATTAGTCATCTTATTCAATTAATGCTAATACTTGTAAATCTCGTCAAGCATTCATGATTATAACTTATGTTAACAACAAATCAAGTTCCTTTCATAGCTCAGGTGTCGGTTATACCATACATTATGGGCTATGAAAGTGCCAAGCATTTGTTGTACCAAGTGTTATACAACATAAATCAAGATTAATCATTTAACAAGCAAAGTATTAAAGAGTAAACAAGATAACAAATATAAAACATGTTAGTATCAAACATTAAAGTCCATATTAAGTTTACATTATACTTATTCTCACACCATTAGTGTAACCTTTTCACCTTGACATAATTAACTTAGCTAGACATAATGAAAGAAAGCAAAATAGATAAACAAAATAAGAACATAAAAGTTAACTAAGTAAAGGAAAGGAAATGAAAGGCATAAACTTAATATTAATGAAAACAAAGCATAAAAAATACAAAGAGAGAAAGGAAGAGCATGATCTTGATCTGAACACCAAGATGCCTAAATGCATGGCAAATGCCTCCTTTTATAGGCCAAAATTGGGAACTATTAATTTGATGACTAATTGATAAGTGGGTGGCCAACTTTTGACTTGGTGACAATCCTTATCTTCTCTTGTCTGCCCAAAACGTCATTGATAACGTCAAAACTGGAGCCAGTTGCAAACATGAAAGTTGTAGGCAATTGTCTCAGCTTTCTTGTGTAAAAAATTCAGCTCATTTGGACTTCTAGAACTCCAGATATGGCCAAAATACCGAACAGTGCTCGGGCTGGAAGACAGATTCGGGCTTCTTTGTTGTTTCTACAATTTGGACTTGATAATGGCCTTTTTAGATCTTGGGCTCCATATGAAAGTTGTAGGCCTATGTCTTACCTTTCCATCCATATAAATTGGACCTAAATCTGAGATATATAGCTCTAGATATGACCCAATTACCGAACAGTGTTCCGGTTTGGATTGCACCGACATCTCTTCTCTAAGTTTGACCATCTCTTTATCCATGCAATTTAAGTTCTTCAAGTCATCAATCAATCCTTTCATTTATGTGATAGACCTGCATTAAAAATAGACATTTACCACAAATTAAAGGTATCTTATATTATTAGATACATTATTATAAAACATATTTTAGTTAAGGAGTTATTGATACTTCAAGTGCAAAATGATGATATAAAACCATGATAAAAATGCACTTTTAAGTACTAATCACACCCCCCAACCAGCTTATTACTAGTCCCTAGTAATCAAAGCGTAAAATAGAAAAACAATTTGCAAATTCCACAAAGCAAGGTATTCATCATTTAACTTCCATTAATCTATCCAGATAAACAAACTCTCATTAAATTTATATATCTGCTCAATACCTCTTAACAAGATATTAATAAACCTTTCTTTTGTGCTCAATGTATCAACACATAATTATGGGGCTTTTCTTGGAAGAAAACAAAATTTTTGTTCTAATGTTTAAGGTTAACTTCCTTGGGTTGGGATTACTATTTTTGTCTTTTTTTTTTTTAACTCTATATACATATACTTTAAAAACATCATGCATCTTTAACCCATGTAACGAGCTTTCAGCTAATGACTCCCAGACCAGTTGGTCTTAGGGCATTAGGTGTTAAGACACCCCTACGAGCTTAGTAACTCGGGTCGCAGATACTGATATGTAGATAGTGCAATGTTTGATTCCCTTAAGCTTTTCTCCTCAACCCATGTAACAAGCGTTGGGCCAATAGCTCCCAAGTCAGTTGACTTTAGGGTATTAGGTGTTAAAACACCCCTTCGGACTTAATTGCTTAGGTTAGGGAGGCTACGAAACCAAACTTATCTACATTTTTATTATCATCATTTTTTTTTCTTTTTCTTTTTCTTTTTTTTTCATGTTTTTCTTTTTTTCTTTTTAATTATATACAATCCCTTTCCCTTAGTTGTTACCTTTAACAAAAGAACATAAATAATGTAATAATCCAATATGCAACCCACAATCATATGTTAAAGTGTGTGTGTGTAAATTAAGGTTTAAAAATACATGTTAAATAAGTATATGAGCAGAATTAAGTGGTAACAATACGAGAGTTTGTAAACCTGAATATTTCAGGAAGTATTATAATAGACCTTGTTAAGAATGGTTACTAAGATGCGTCTCAAGAGTCACTTTAACAAAAGAACTCCTTTACTCTGCCATCCTAGTAACAACAATTATGCACATGCTTTATGAAATGAAAAACAATTTTTTTTTATCAACTACTACCCTCTCCCCCCAACCAAAACGAGACATTGTCCTCAATGTTCTAAGGTAGAAAGATAGAGTATAAAAGATATCACCTGAAATAACGAACACTGACAAAACCTGAAACACACTAAAACAAAAATAAGAAATAACAAAACATAATAATAAAACCAAAAGACACAAAAATTCACAAATGAAGGCTCAAATCCAATCTAAGCTTTTTACGGCTTCCCGTAGATGACCAATTTATGCGACTCATGGAAGGATCAATCACAGGAATGAAAGATTGTAGTTGGTCAATCAACTGTTCAGCAGTAGCAGCAGAGATTATGATTTGTCGTGCAGAAGATGTTAGAAATTCCTGTTCCACAGCATGATCAAGAAAAGACAACAACTTATCATAATAACCATTAACATTTAACAAACCTATGGGTTTATGGTGAATGTGCAATTGAGCCCAAGAGGAAATATGAAAGATCTCTTCCAATGTGCCTAGACCACCTGGTAAAGCAATGAAAGCATCAGCATGGTTAAACATTGCATTCATTCGAGCCGACATTGTGGAGACCTGAAGTTCCTCTCCAATTGTTTTTCCAATGATGTCCCCTTGTGCCAAAGCTTCAGGGACGACCCCCAAAACTTGACTACCTCCTAAAAATGCAGCTATTGACACACCTCCCATTAACCCAAGACTGCCTCCCCCATACACTAAATGAATCTTTCTCTCAGCTAGCACCTAACCAAGATGATTTGCTGATTCTAAAAACTCCTTTTCTTTCCCAGGACTAGATCCACCGAAAACACAAATATTTCTTATTTGATGACCTGAGGAACTTGCCATTTCTACACACTTCTGTATTTGTTAAATGTATGGGTTGAGTAGAAATGAAAGGAAGGAAAAGAGGGTTTTATAGATGAGAAATTAGAAAGGCAATCATAACATCTATATGTAGGCCAGCTAGAGTCTCACACACTCTCTCTCTCTTTTTATTTATTTATTTACTTTTGAAAAAAAACATGTGTATGTACAGGTAGTTGTGATTGTGGCTCACATCTTCCCTTGGTTTTACGTCCAAGAACGGCTTAAACGCCCTCTATGGGTCGGGGATAGGCTTCCCATCCAGTTTTCTTAAAAACTGGCAAACAGGGTCTTTTTTAGTCAGATTCCCAAGACTAAGTCGATCATGTTCTTTATGAAATAGTGGCCATAAATCATGAATTGCACGATGCACATCTCCACTAGGATGCGTCTCAAGAGTCAATAGAAGATTATCTAAAGACTCCTTACTCAGGCCATCCTTAATGAATTGTATTTTATCTTCACGGTTTATAGATACCATTCCTAAAGAACGACATTGTGTATTACAAGTCCATCTAGCACATCGATGACAGACTTCTAGTCGTTTTGCACGACGTTTCTTTGCAAAAGTGCTTTTACCTGTTCCAGGCATGTGTGAAATAAAGAAATTAGAGGACTCACCTGATAATCGGACCTTTGCTTCAATCAACCAACGAATATCTTCAGGAATTCCATGATTCATTAACAATCTCAATCTTGCACATCTAGCACGGTAAATTTTTGTAATCGCATTCTGAGGCAGAGCGGGAAAATACTTTTTCAATTTTTCAAGATTAGTGTCCATTTTCAAATGAGAATTAGAAGAGAGATTCAAAGAATTGCACAAATATATACACAAATATCAGTTATTGTGGGAAACTGAAAGAACCGACTTAAGTCACGGAGTACCGTTATCCGCCATTTGACCGGGGTGAGAGAAACTAGCAAAAATCACTCAAAAAGAAACACAAAAACAATGTGAGAAAAACAAAATAATCAACCTTTATCTACAAGATCATTCAAACCAGCTGATTCATTTTCACTAGGAAAATTATCAAAGTAAGCTTTCAAACGATGTCCATTTTCCTTAAAATCATTGTCATTCATTGAATTCTCAATATCACAGGCCCCATAAGGATTGGTCCATCTTAATCTTAGCTCTTTAGGGAATGCATAGAGTTGAGAATCATAAAACAAAACTTTTTGACCAGTGTCAATTTTTTGACAATTTTCACAAGTTTTGCAGAATGCATGTGTGTCCTTGAACATGGTGGGCCAATAAAATCCATTTTGAAAGATTTTTGCAGCAGTCTTTTTTGACGAGAAATAACTTCCACATGCTTCAGAATGACAAAGTTTAATGACACTACTTACCTCATTGTCGGGAATGAATCTTTGAAATATTTGATCAGGACAATATTTGAATAAGTTAGGGTCATCACAATAAAAGCTCTTCACTTCGTTCAAAAACTTTTCTTTGTCTTGGGTACTCCAATCAGCTAGCAAATCTCCTAAAGCAAGAAAATTAATATTTTTATCATACCAAGGCATTGAACTAAGAGAAAGTAAGGATTTGTTAGGAAAGTAATCATCGATTGGTGTGATGTCAGATGTCGAATCTGTTGTCACTGTTGACAAAAGATTCGCATCAACATTTTCGGTGCTTGTTTCATTCGTGATTTCTTCCTCAGAATAAACCATTTGCAAATCTTCAGTTTCATCCAATTCATTTTTACTTAAAGTAGATTCAAGTTGATCATAAACTAATTCATCAATATGATCTACTTCTTGTAAATCATTATCATCTCCAGGTTGCTTGCAAATGTTGAAAATATTCATCTCCAATGTCATGTTTCCAAATGATAGCTTCATCAGTCCATTCCTACAATTAATCAATGCGTTAGAGGTTGCAAGAAACGGACGTCCTAAAATAACAGGAAATGAATTACATGCTTCAACAGGTTCTGTGTCCAAGACAATAAAATCCACAGGATAAATGAATTTATCGACTTGTACTAACACATCTTCAATTATTCCTCTAGGCACTTTTACAGATCTATCGGCAAGTAAAAGAGATATAGAAGTTGGTTTTAACTCACCTAGATTGAGACTCTGAAAAACTGAATATGGAAGTAAATTCACACTAGCACCAAGATCAAGTAAGGCTCTTTCAATTTTATGCTCTCCAATAAAGCAAGAAATTGTAGGACAACCAGGGTCTTTATATTTCAAAGCATTATTATTCTGAAGAATAGCACTTACTTGTTCGGCTAGAAAGGCTTTCTTTTTCACATTCAGTTTCCTCTTCACAGTGCATAGATCTTTCAAAAATTTAGCATAGGAAGGAACCTGTTTAATAGCATCCAGCAAAGGTATATTGATCCTTACCTGTTTGAAAATTTCATAAATTTCAGAATTGTGATTGACTTTCCTTTGTTTGGTCATGGCTTGAGGAAATGGAAGTGCTGGCGGTGAATCAGTCGTTTCTTTGCAATTTTCAGATTCAACCCCTTCCTTACCCTCAAAGATTGACTCATCATCTTTCTCATAAGGTTCAAGAGAGGGTTTTTCAATAACCTTACCACTGCGCAGAGTAGTGACTGATTTGACTTGATCCATGTGTTGGCTTCCGGAACTACTTGCATTTGCATTGTATTGCCCTTTGGGATTTTGTTGTGTTTGAGATGGAAACTTACCTTTCTCTTGGAAACTGAGAGCAGATGTTAATTTTGCAAGAGTATCTTTAAAATCTGTCATGTTTTGAGCAAGTTGAGTATTGATTGTCTCTTGCTTTTCAATGAATGCATGCAATGTTTCCTCAAGATTTCTTCTAGGAGGTGGAGCATAAGGAGGTGCATATCCATGAGAATTTTGGAAATTATGGTGTGCTTGAAACGGTGGTTGTGAAGTTTGTGCATTGTCACTCTTCCAACTGAAATTTGGGTGATTCCTCCAACCAGGGTTGTATGTTTGGGAGTATGGGTTGTGGTTGGCCCTTTGAAAACTGTTTAAAGCATGGGCTTGTTCATGGAGACATTCTTTAAAAGAAGGCAAGGTTGGACAATCGTTGGTTGAGTGTTCATTTGTTTCACAGATTTGACACACAATGTTTTCAACAGATTTTAATTGACCACTCTTTTTCAATTCTAGTGCCTCGACTTTTCTAGCTAAAGATGCAAACTTGGCTTGAAGGTCATGATCTTCCCTAAGGTTGTACATACCTCCACTAGATGTATGAGGTTGAGTTTTACTCGGTGCCTCACAAGTACCCGCGGTGTCCCAATTTTGAGCATTTTCAGCTAACAAGTCTAAGTACTCCATTGCTTCATCAGGGTCTTTATCTTCAAAAGTTCCATTGCACATCAATTCAACCATTTGCCTATCTTTAGGTGTTAACCCTTCATAGAAATGTGAAACCAATCTCCATGTTTCAAAACCATGATGAGGGCAAGTACTAAGCAAGTCTCGATACCTATCCCAACATTGGTAAAATGTTTCTCCTGGTTTTTGAGTGAAAGTGGTGATTTGTCTCTTGAAAGAGTTTGTTCTATGAGATGGAAAAAACTTCTTTAAAAACTGTTGTTGCATTTCATCCCAAGCACGAATGGATCCTGGTCTTAAATTTTGTAGCCATGTTTTAGCTTTATCTTTTAATGAAAAAGGAAAAAGCTTTAATCTAATGGTGTTCATGCTACAATTTAAATTATTATATGTGTTGCAGACCTCCTCAAATTCCCTTAAATGCAAGTATGGATTTTCCAATTCCAAACCATGAAAAGAAGGTAAAAGTTGAATAATACCTGGTTTAAAATTAAAATGAGATGCATCAGGAGGAAAAACTATGCATGATGGTGCACTTGTTCTTGTGGGATTCATGTGGTCTCTAAGTGTTCTAGCACGGTTATTCTCATTATTCTCATTATGAAGTGATTGATTATCTTCTTCGGCCATATTTTCTGAAAATGATGAGGATACCCTACAAAGTCTACCACTTGATGTACGTGACCACACTCTCATGCACGTGTAGGAATAAAATAAAAAGAAGAACAAGAAAGCAAAAGAAGGAGGAAGAAAACAAAATAAAAAGAAACAAAAGAAAAGAAACAAAGTTATATACAAGAAAAGTGAAAAGAGAAAATAAAATAAATACTATAATTTATACAAGAACTTACCTCCCCGGCAACGGCGCCAAAAACTTGACACGACTAAAAGATTGATGTCTTCTCCCAAGTGCAGGAGTGTCGAAGTAATAAATAACCCGGCAAGACCGGGGTCGAACCACAGGGAGGTTAATTGTACAAATTATAAACAACAATTATAAAACAACAATAACAACAACAACAATAGTAATAATAATAATAATAATAATAATAATAATAATAGTATTCTAATGTGTTGTATTGTTATAATTGAAAAAAAAACAGTAATAAAACAAGTTTGAATTATTAACGTGAATTAGACCTATTATAACAAGTTCCTATACCAAAAGAACTCCAAATGACCTCAAAATTTATATCGGGTGTGATTAGAACCTTAAAATTTTGTATATAAAATTTGAGAATTTTCTGAATTTATCTAACCCAATATTCCCTTATGATATGAATCTAACCTATTACTATATGTTTTAATCCTAACATTGGTTACTACAACAAATAATCTTCAAATGAGCTAACATTTTATAAAGGGTGCAATAAGGACTCCTAGAACTAGTATATAAAATTTCATAATTTTATGAATTTCTTTGTTTCAAATTCTCCCCTATTTGTCTATTGTGACAAATTCAACAAAAGTGACTTTTGATTTTTTTTTGAATTTTTTTTACTCTTTTATGCTACTAATATATTTTGAGATAGAAAAAAACTAAATAAAAACCTTTTTTTTTAAGGAACCCTAAATGCAAACTACCAAGCTTTAGATATAAAATAATCAAAAACCAAATAAAAAACAACTAAACCTAAGGAAGCCCAAACTAACAAGAATAAAATAAATGATATAGCTTGATTTTTGAAGCCTGGCTTTGATACCAACTAATATGGATCTTTTGATCACATGGTCAAGTAACCCCAACAAAATAAATAACAAATCAAAAAGTCAAAAATCAAGTTTGATAAAACCTTGACCTAGAGATAACCCTATACCTAAGAACTAAAGGTATTAAAAAAAGTCTTGAACCTAGATATAACCTTGTATCAAAGAATCCTAAGCATGTGAATGATGTCGCAAAGCCAGTTAATCTTTGATAAGTCATGTATGATTTTTTTCTTTGAAAAAAAATGGTTGTTTTATCACAAATAATAAAAAAGAAAACTCATGTTTATTCTTCAACTTGCTGCTAAAAATTACTCCTAAAAAAACATAATATAGTCTCCTCTAACTAACCCTAATAGACCTCTTTTGGGTTGTAAGCCAATTAGCTTAAACTATTAATCCATTAATATAAGTTCAGAAATGAAATCCATTAATCTAATGAGCCAAGAAAAATCCAAATTAAAAATAATTATTTTGCAATAAAATAGGATAATAAAAATAAAGTCTGCATGCTAAAGTTTCCCCATATAGCCTAAATTTCTAATTTTTGTATATTCTTGACAGATTTTTAGTCTTGACTTAAAACATGTTATTCTCTCTTATCTAGATGAATTATTAAGCTTATCTTATATGAATGGTGGGTGGAAAGCTTGAGATGTCTAGTTTTCATATAAAAACTTGCATCACCACAAACTTCTACTTGTAGTTCCTGATATGTCCCAAATAGTATACAAAGATTTAGTTTGGTAGAGTTGACAATATTTGTCTAGCAACTTCGACCCTCTAAAATAATATGTTTTCGAACTTCATTTGACTTGAACATTTGCAAATATATAGCTCCATGTGTCTAGTATCTTGCTATAATACTTAAAATCATCCTACTATATGATTTGAGAGATATGTCTAATCTCGCAAAACTAATCAATAGATATTTTAACATCAAATTCAAACATGTCTTGGTTCATATTAAGAGAAGTTTAGTTTATATTAGGACTAAATAGAGTCTCTTTATAATGGGTTTTCTGAAATGCATAAACATAGCATAAATAATAAATTTAGTATTTTTTTATAAGTCATAATGATCTTGTTAGACAATCTAGGGTTATTTAGGTTTTATACAAAGATTATCTAAAGAATAATTCTTCTCTTAGTTTGATCAACTTCTTAAGGCTGGGTTGTTGAAAATCATAAATTATCTAATTGCCCAGAGTTTAATAGTAATTCACATAAAGTACTAATAAGAAATTTCTTAAAATTAATTATCTAATATAATTTAATTTAAACTCAAATTAGATAAAAATTTGAGTTAACCATATTTTTATTTTAATAAACTAAATTTAATAATAATATAAAAAAATATTTCTCATCCTGATTTTTTTTAATCCGCAACATGACAATGAAAGTAATCTACTTTTGATATTAAGCCTATAACACTTTTTTTTTTTTGATTTATGTGGGGTGTCCGGGCCAGCTTACGCGCACCACGACTAATCCCCACGGCCCCCGGAACATCCTGCAAGCCCAGTGAACAGGTAAGGCACCGCGGGGGTGACAGGCGTGCATGGTGAGGTTCGAACCCAAGTGCGGAGAAAGGGGACAAACCCCTCCCACCACTAGACCAGAACCTCACTTGCAGCCTATAGCACTTTTGTTATTACTAGTAAAAACAACCGCACTCGAGTCCACATGCTATTAAAAATATGGCACTTTAATAAAAAGAAAGAAAAGATTTATTTATTTATTTATTTTTGCAGTATCAGGAAATGTGATCTCTCTTATTTAAAAAGGGAATTACATTTCTTTGCTTTGCAAAGAATTAATATGATATCAGATGGAATATCAATTTTTCAAGATTCTGCATTTGCTAACAGAACATATACAATATCTGTTGGTATCATGTTGTCCCAGATCGGGGGAGGGTTTAAGATTAAAAAATTTCCTACCAAACATCTTATGTTGTCCCAGATCGGGGGAGGGTTTAAGATTAAAAATTTTCCTACCAAACATCTTTTAAAGGATTTCAATTACAAAATAACAACAATCTGGTGAACGAAGAACAATCAACCAATCTCAATGAAGAAGTGATAAAAGTTATGAAGGGAGTTTACAGAATAGATCACAAAACACACACATATTTTATTACAAAACATATGCAAGAAGGCTAAGATGGAGTTTTAGACGATAATTAAGATCTTATGTAACATAAATGCATATAAATTAAAAGGGAATTCCTGTTGGTAGTAAATTTATTATATAATCAATTAATCCATTGTAAAATATTATCAAAAGAAATAAGCTTCAAGTAATTACTTGTAAATCTAAATTAAAGATAAGAGTTGTGGACGATTTGCAAGACAAGACTGAAAAGTAAAAGAAAAAAAAAATAACACCTTTTAAAATACTCGAGAAAAATTTAATAAGTATAACTTAATTAGTTAGTTTTTAAATTTATTATTTATAAATTATTAATTTGAGTTTTATAAATTTTAAAATTATTAAAAATTAATATAATTATTAATTTAAAAATTTATATAATTAATCAAAATGTTTTCAAGCTGATGCAAACATCCACTATGATAATAATAATAATTATACACACTACTGTTTATAAATGTTTGAGAGGCTACATTGGAGAATCGGGCAGCCCGGTTCTATCTTGCTTTATTCTGAACGGTGTCGATGAGATGGTGGGAATTTTAGCGGGCACATGAGCGGCGGCATTCAGAGGCACCACTGCACTGCATTGGACGAGAGCGGAGGTGCACTGTAGCAGAGGTGTAGTTGTGGTCATTAAAATAAGACTGATGAGTCAACTGGAATTGTATATGACATCCATGGGATCATTATTACAACGAGCAGAATAGAAGGAAGCACGCTCGCCACCTTGACAGACGGCCTAGAAAAAATAAAAAAAACTTATTTTTATAAAAGAATATACATAAGGGTATTTAAGCAAGTAGCCATCAAGTGGCTCCCAGTAACCCTCTGGGCGTCACTAATGACGCTTTCATGGCAATATTGAAGATTAAATTGAAGATTAAAGTCAACCGTGATCCTGCAACTCCATTGTTTCGTTTTAATAAATAGTAATCACTGTCCACATGTATAAATAGGCTTACATCATATGCCTCCTTGATCAGAACTCCTGCTCAGTTGTCAATAAGGAGACCCGTTGAGCTCTTATCGAAAAAAAGTGGTTACTTTAAATTTATTTGGGTCCGGTCCCACAGATAAAAGGGTTTGAATGACTGTATGGGATTCCGGGCTGAGCAGGAATTAATCAAACTTTATTGTTTTTTTATATGTTTTTAGTTCGTGATATAGTGATAGTATAAATAGTTTTTTTTTTTAATATATATTATTTCATGTATTTCAATCGCTACCACTGCCCCGCTAATCACCTCTATATAATAGATACGCCGAGAGCTAGTGTCTCCAAATTTGTTTCTTGACGAAGGGCGTCGCAACCTCTTAAGAGAAAACAAATACTAGTAATTCACGGCCACATACATATAGTGCTGTGAACTCCCTCTACCCCCACCACACCCCCCCCCCCCCTCATCACCCCCAAAACCCCCCCCCCCCCCCCCCCCCCCTCTCATCACTCTCATAACTTTCATAACTATTTGTTTGTGCATGCTTGATCAAAGGTCATGGGGACCGGGGAAAATAGCAAGAAAGGCAGAGATCATGTTGGGTCCATACGCTCGATTTTCATGCATGCAGACCGTGTAGATTGGTTGTTGATGGTTCTTGGATTCATTGGGTCCATTGGTGATGGGTTCTCAACGCCTCTTGTGCTGTTCGTGACTAGCAAATTGATGAATAATCTTGGTGGAATATCTTCTTCTGCTGAAGCCTTCTCTCATGGCATTAACAAGGTACTTTTCTTTCATTTCTCCTTCTCTTAGTTCTTCTTTTCGTTGTTTGTTATTCAAGCGTATCCAAGGCTGACTTTCAATTACTAAACGTGTGGATATATATTGACAGAACGCGCTGGCGCTTTGTTACCTGGCCTGTGGACAATGGGTTGTTTCTTTCCTCGGTGGGTAAATTATTTACTATTAGAGGTTATGGTTAATCAGCTTCTGTTCACGATCACCTCAATATATAGTTAATAAATTAAGAGAAGGTGAGTAATAATATATAAATATGTAACTTTGGTGTTGATTATCAGAGGGATATTGTTGGACAAGAACTGGTGAGAGACAGGCCACGAGAATGAGAGCAAGATACTTGAAAGCCGTGCTAAGACAAGATGTTGGTTACTTCGATTTGCATGTAACAAGTACAGCCGAAGTCATCACAAGTGTCTCTAACGATAGCCTCGTAATTCAGGATGCTCTTAGTGAAAAGGTGCATGTCCGTTTCATTACTTAATTATGTCAAAAGAAGCGTTTTCCTTCCTAGCTAATTAATTTCTTTTACGATGCGTAGGCATAATTAAGCACCTACAGGAATATTTGGAAGCAAAAATATAAGATTTGTTCGTAATTTGTGCTCAAGTGTAAATTAGTAGCTAATTCTGACGATTTTTCAATGGGAATCAGGTGCCAAACTTTTTGATGAACGTAGCAATGTTTTTTGGGTGCTACATAATCGGATTCGTTATGCTATGGAGACTAGCAATCGTGGGACTTCCTTTTGTTGTGATTTTAGTAATTCCTGGTCTAGTCTATGGACGGACTTTGATGGGAATAGCTAGAAAGACGAGAGAAGAGTATAACAAGTCGGGCACAGTAGCAGAGCAGGCAATATCTTCAATTAGGACTGTCTTTGCCTTTGTTGGTGAGGCCAAAACCATAGCTGCATACTCTGCAGCTTTAGAATATTCAGTTAAATTGGGGTTAAGACAGGGGCTGGCAAAGGGCTTGGCTATCGGCAGCAATGGTGTTGTTTTCGGTATTTGGTCTTTTATGTCTTATTATGGCAGTAGAATGGTCATGTACCATGGCTCTGCGGGAGGAACTGTTTTTGCTGTCGGTGCCGCCATAGCTGTGGGTGGCTTGTAAGTACACTCACTTCTTGTCTCATTTAAATGTTAATTAATTGTTACCGTCTCTGAGCTATTTATTTGTGTTTGATTATTTAACTAGGGCTCTTGGTGCTGGTTTATCAAATGTGAAGTACTTCTCGGAAGCGTCTTCAGCTGGAGAACGTATCGTGGAGATGATAAATAGAGTCCCGAAAATAGATCTAGAGAACATGGAAGGTGAGACTTTGGAAAATGTTACAGGCGAAGTAGAATTCAGGCATGTGGAATTCGCATATCCATCAAGGCCAGAAAGCATGATCTTCAAGGACTTTTGCCTAAGAATCCCAGCAGGGAAGACGGTGGCCTTGGTGGGAGGTAGTGGGTCGGGGAAATCAACAGTGATTGCACTGCTGCAGAGATTTTACGACCCACTAGGCGGTGAGATACTTTTTGATGGCATCGCTGTTGACAAGTTGCAACTCAAGTGGTTAAGGTCACAAATGGGCTTGGTGAGCCAGGAGCCTGCTCTCTTCGCCACAACTATCAAGGAGAACATCCTTTTTGGGAAGGAAGACGCCACCATAAACGAGGTTGTTGAGGCGGCAAAAGCCTCTAACGCCCATAACTTCATATGTCATTTGCCACAGGAGTATGATACCCAGGTTTGTCTCGTACATACCACCACAACCACTTCCCTCGGAAATTGCAATACCAAACATTTGACATTAACATTTCCCGTCTTATTTTGATTTCTGTACCAGAGTGGCGTCTACATCAAGTCCATCACATGTCGATTGTCATCTTTATACCTTTTCCCTTTTTTAGAGCATCTTCAGGATAAAGATGCTTTTTAAAAACTAAATTAATAAAATAACATTTTAAATATAATTTTTTTATTATATCTATTTAAATAGAAAAAACCATTTGAAAAGCTAATTGTATTGAAATAAAAAAATAAATATTTTTTTACCACATGGTTGTATTTATTTGATTTATTTTTATTTTATTGGTTTTAGTTTTTTCAAGAGATATATAAAAATAATATTTTTATTAAAGTAAAGACATTTTAATATTAAATTAATAAAATAGTATTTTAGATAATATAAGTATACATGCTTCAATTAAAAAAAACTATCTATTAAATTGAAAGAAATAAGTGTTTTTTTAATGAATTTAATATCATTTTTTTATTGGTTTGTTTTTTATTAGTTTATTAGTTTATTTTTTCTATTTTATTTGTTTTGAATTTTTTAAAATATATATAACTATTATTTTTAGAAGATAAAAAGACATTTTAATATTTTATTTATAGCATGTAAAACAAATATAAAAAAGTTGCATTTATAATCTCTATTGTCTTGTAGCAAGTGTATTTTTTATTGGTATTTTGTATGGAACAAATACGACTGCTTAGGATTACTATATTATTTATCTACTCGTAGCATAGGGAGTTGACCCCCACGTAATTAAAACTGCAAGTTACAATTGCAGAGTGTACCAAAATCCATGCAGGGAGTGCGTGGCCGTCACAGCCACTCAAGATGGAGCTGACTCGAGCACCTTCCTCCACCCCTAAAGATCTCCTTGGTTTTCCTTACCTCGATTCGAGTTCTTCTTAAAAAGGAAATTTATTTTTTTAATAAAGAACAGGGCACCACTTATTATTACAATAATTGCCCATCTGGTATGAGTGTCTGTTTGTGTTGACAACCACAAACAATGCTTTCACTTGCTGGCTTTAAATGATTTGTCTGGTCACTTACAATGGAGCTCTCTTCTTCCCTGATCATATCATGTATAATCTATACATCCAAGGAATGTCTTTTTTTAAGAAAAAGAAAAAAGCAATGTACTGATAATGTACTTCTAACTACTCCTTAAATTAAGACTAGAAAGCTGTAATTAATATTATAAGATCCCCATGCACAATCTAAATTTTCAAGTACTTGAGACAAAATTAACTATACGTGATTGGCAGGTTGGTGAGAGAGGGGTTCAGATGTCAGGAGGACAGAAGCAAAGAATTGCGATTGCACGAGCAATAATCAAAGCACCAAGAATCCTCCTTCTGGATGAGGCAACAAGTGCTTTGGACTCTGAATCGGAACGTGTTGTCCAAGAAGCTCTAGATAAGGCTGCCGTGGGTCGAACCACGATCATCATCGCTCACCGTCTCTCCACAATCCGCAACGCCGATGTGATTGCCGTGGTCAAAGATGGTCAGATAATGGAAAGCGGTTCTCATGGCGAACTGATCGAAAATGAAAACGGTCTGTATACATCACTGGTCCTTCTTCAGCAAACAGAAAGGGAAAAAACTAATGAAGATGCCAGCGCTGATATTTCACCCCCATCTCTTATTTCAAACATGGACGTGAATAATGCTAGCAGTCGTCGACTGTCAATCGTTAGCAGGTCAAGCTCTCAAAACTCAGTAACACCAAGTCGAGTCTCACTTACTGCAGGAGAGATTGCCCTAGTTGAGGAACAAAAACTTACAGTGCCGTCATTCAGAAGGTTGCTAGCTTTGAATCTACCAGAATGGAAACAAGCTAGCGTTGGGTGTTTAGGTGCCGTTATATTTGGTGGTGTTCAACCCTTATATGCATTTACAATGGGGTCAATGATATCCATATATTTTCTGGCAGATCATAATGAGATCAAGGAGAAGATAAGGATTTATTCGCTGTGTTTTCTGGGCTTGGCGTTTTTGTCGCTGATAGTTAATGTACTTCAGCATTATAATTTTGCATATATGGGCGAGCATTTAACGAAGAGGATTAGAGAGAGGATGCTTTCAAAGATACTCACCTTTGAAGTTGGATGGTTTGATCAAGACAAGAATTCAAGTGGGTCAATTTGCTCGAGACTTGCCACAGATGCTAATATGGTATGCATTTTTTAAACCTCAAATTTCAATACAATCCGTTGATTTCTTTGTTAATTACTATGATTTTTTAGGTTTATTTAGAACTGATTTCTAATTATTAAGTAATACCCCCACTTGGATACATAAACTAGTTTTATAAATTGTGTTTTTATTAGTGTGTATTGAAAATTGAAAAAAAATGATTTGCTCTTCCTTTCCCCATGTTTCCTGACTATATATAGAATCTTAATGGTAAAAGTAACTTGTAAATGATATCAGTTAATGTCAAGGGTTCTTGAGAGTAGAATGTGCTTCATATAAGACAATTTTGTTTTATTTTATTTTCAATTTTTCTCTTATGGGCTTGAGAGGGGAATGTTAAGCTTATTGATGCTTGTTAGTTGAAGAGGGCAGATAGATTTTTGTTTCTTTGCTCTAGGTTTATTGAATCGCCTTCATATGTGTATTATTATTTCTTAATGATGCACAAGAGAAGGCATTATGCTGAACTTTTTGCCAGTAGCTGGTTCACTGATCATAGACCTCTGTGGACTATGGTATCGGGCAGGTGAGATCTCTAGTGGGAGACAGGATGGCTCTTCTTGTACAGACAATCTCTGCCGTGACAATAGCCTGCACCATGGGCCTTATCATTGCCTGGAGGCTAGCCGTTGTGATGATTGCAGTCCAACCCATTATTATAGTCTGCTTTTATGTCCGGCGAGTTCTACTGACAAGCATGTCTCAGAAGGCCATCAAAGCACAAGATGAAAGCACCAAGCTTGCTGCAGACGCAGTTTCCAACCTTCGAACTATCACCGCCTTCTCCTCTCAAGATCGGATCCTGAAGATGCTCGAAAAAGCCCAAGAAGGTCCACAAAAAGAGAACATTAGACAGTCGTGGTATGCTGGTATTGGGCTGGGCACCTCTCAAAGCCTGATGTCGTGCACTTGGGCGCTAGATTTTTGGTATGGTGGCAGACTCATCTCTCAAGGTTACATCACAGCGAAAGCCCTGTTCGAGACCTTCATGATCCTCGTAAGCACTGGTCGAGTAATAGCCGATGCAGGAAGCCTGACGACGGATCTGGCCAAGGGGTCAGATTCCATCCGGTCAGTCTTCGCCGTGCTGGATCGTTACACGAGAATCGAACCAGAGGACCCTGACGGTTACCAGCCCGCAGAAATAGAAGGGCATGTAGAGCTTTGTGACGTTGATTTTGCATACCCAGCCAGGCCCGATGTCAGGATCTTCAAAGGCTTCTCAATCAGCATTGAGGCAGGTAAATCAACCGCATTGGTCGGACAAAGTGGGTCGGGAAAATCAACTATCATTGCATTAATTGAACGTTTTTATGATCCGCTAAGGGGCACAGTAAAAATAGACGGCCGGGACATTCGGTCATACCACCTGAGGTCACTGAGGAAGTACATTGCTCTTGTGAGCCAAGAACCCACGTTATTTGCCGGCACGGTCAAGGAAAACATCACATACGGCGCATCCAATGAAGTGAGTGAATCCGAGGTAATGGAGGCAGCTAAAGCAGCAAATGCTCACGATTTCATTGCTGGATTAAAAGATGGATATGACACATGGTGTGGGGACAAGGGAGTGCAGCTATCTGGGGGCCAAAAACAACGTATTGCAATAGCCCGTGCCATCCTGAAAAATCCAGTGGTTTTGCTCTTGGATGAGGCAACCAGCGCGCTTGACAGCCAGTCGGAGAAGGTTGTTCAAGATGCCCTGGAGCGTGTGATGGTGGGGAGGACAAGCGTAGTTGTGGCGCATAGGCTAAGTACCATTCAGAATTGTGATCTCATCGCAGTCCTGGATAAAGGGAAGGTGGTGGAGCAAGGGACTCACTCATCTTTGTTCTCGAAGAGACCCACCGGGATTTACTACTCGTTTGTACGTCTCCAGGCCCAGAGGACAACACAAAACAGTGCCACCGCCACGACCGCCGCATTCAGTTAATTATTGACCATGGTTATCAGGGTGAAAATTGAGCCTGGGGTTATTCCTTTCTCTTTTTCTTTTCATCTGATTGTCATCGAAATTAATGTGCTGAAAGGACTCTTGACATTTTGAATGCCAAATTAATCTTCTTCTTTTCCCTGTTATTAGAGGCAGTTTCTTTATTTTTATTTTTTCTTTTTGAAGACAATTCATGTTTGAGTTTCGTATTTTGCTCCAAGTTGTACTATTAATAAATAATTATAACAACTCTTCGTAAAAATTTAATCGATTAAGTTTTAAATTTATTTTAAATTTTTAAAATTAATAAAAACCTGTAAAATTAGTAAAGATATAATCAAACTATTTCGAATATTTATAATAATAAAAATAAATAAGTAAATATGGCTTAAAATTTATCCAAGCAACTATACATATCCAATAAAGGAGAGAAAGCATTAAATGTCTGCTTTGATTCTCTTAATTAGAGTTTCAATCCCTCATCATTTCAAATCCATTTTTATCGGTGAATAATTGCAAGAAAAATATATATGCAAAGCTTTTTGGCAAGTTTTCAGAGTCCTTTATTTTTTTTTAAAAATATAATAATAATTTGTATTTCTAAGCGTATCAGTTTTTTAGATCTTGTATCAAACAAATTCCACAATTTTCATTAGATTTTCAGTCCCTCGTCATTTCCGTAGGTGATAATAACAATCCATTTTTGTCAGTAATAATTGCAAATATATATGAACTTTAATTAATTATTTTCTATTTTCTATGAAGTATATGATATATTTTAATATCATCTAAAAAATATAACAAATCTAACAAAAAAAATTAAAACACGTGTGACAGAAATTGAATAGGTTAAGGGTTATTAGGAAAGGGAATTGCTCCATGTTTTTAGAATTTTCTAGAAAAGATTGAGTTTAATTTTTATTATAAATCTCATATAAAGATTTTCATTTTTATAGTTAAAAAAAATAAGATCTATGATAGTTTTTAATTTTAAAAAAATAAAATTAATATTTTATAATTTGATTATCATGAATATAAACTATTATGTAATATTGCTAAGCTCGTGAATGACAAGTCAATCAACATGTATTAATTAATTATATTAACTAAATAAATTTATAAAAATATTGGTTTATTTCAAACTTATTCAATCTATTTTAATAGTTCTCTTAATTAATTATTAATTATTAATTATCTATATAAATTTAAATTTCTATACATTTATTGAAAATTACAACTCAACAATAAAATTGAAAAAAATATAAAACAAACTCATTAAATGAATTATTATTTATTTCATTACAAAACACCGAAGTTAAAAATTCAAGTTTCATCAATTTACAAATAAATACAATTTTATAAAATCTAAAACAAACTCTAACATGTACAAATCACAAATCCATAAAACAAATTTAATATATATGTGAAAAAAACTATAAAACAACTAAACACTCAAACAAAATACATATACAAAAAAAAAAATTAACATTTTAATTTTTTTTTTAAATTAGAAAAGGATAGATTTTCTTACTTAGGATAGATAATCGTTAATAAAATTTTAATTAAAATATTAATGTTGACAAACCAAGTGTTGTGGTGATTAGTTTGTTGAGAAAGGTTAAATTGTGTTGAGATTGCGTGATGACTATTTGTTGCATTAAAAATGGAAAGGAAGAAGGATAAATAAGAGAAAGGGAGAAGAGAGTCGATTGTTTGATCATAAATTAAATATTAACAACAAAATGACTAACAAAATTATTCTTTTAATAACCTTGTTGGTTATTCTATTAATAAAAATATCATGTCATTGTATGATTTATCTTTTTTGACTCCTACAGTAACACCAACCATAATTTCATTGATATATATATTTAAGGATTTTTTCTGTCTGTATATTTAAGGATGTGCTTTATAGTCAAGTTCATTCTATCAGTAAAAGTCACACATCATTATATTATTTGACTTTTTATTTTTTTTTATTTTTTACTGCAATTTCATTGTTATATACTAATGAAAAAATTCCATCTATGTTTACCAATAAATATAAAGATGAAAAATTCTATCAATAAAGTTCACAACAATATATTAACAAAAAAAAAAAATTTTATTAGTATTTCTATTCTATTTGCTAATTTTTTAGTAGTAAACCATTTTAATTTTTATTTCATAATTGAAGTGATTTAATTTTGTTTTCAGTGTTAAAATCCATTTCAAACTTTTTGTTTATTTTTTTATATATAATATACATTATTATTGTGGTCCAGACTCGTGTGTAGATGTTCTCATTGCATTTATATGTCTTAAAACTTTTTATTTGTCATATGCATGTGTCTTGTTATTTTTAATATTTTTACTAAATGTTTTTGTGTGAATATAAAGTGTTACAAGCCTCTTCACCGTGTGCGGCTTTTGCTTTTTATATATATAATATAGTTAAATAAAGATCTGAAAAGGATTGTGGTTGATAAAAACAAATTTGAATGTTTGTTTGTGTGATTAGAAGTATAAATTTATTATTTTCGAAGTATAGATGGCTCCATCCATGACATGAAGCTCTTATGAGTTTGATGGTATGTCGTGTATTTATTTTTTGTTTGTCTTTTATGATGATTGTTTACATATATATATATATATATATATATATGTTATTTTCATGGAGTCTTGAGGATATTGACAAATCTTTTAGATCTTTTTTTTTTAATTACTTTACTTTGAGTGATTTATTTTTTTGTATTTTAGATGTCTATATTACTAATTTAATTTTTTTTTAATTGTACATAAAAATAAAATAAAAGTATAATTAGTGGCGGAGCTAGAGTTTTTCAAATGAGAGGGAAAATTATTAACAAATACTATATTATATAGACATGCATTAGAAATCAATTCAAAACATATATATTAGTTCATATAAAGTAAAATTAATTTAAAAATTAAAAAAACTTACATTATAATTGTTCACTTCGAGTTTTCATGTTTTGAAACCGCTTCATAATAGCTTTATTATCAATTTTATCAAAAATATCTTTCTTAATGTATACAACTAAACTATCATTCATCCACTTATCTCCTATTCTGCAATATACTCTTCACAATATACATAACAGAAAAAACTCTCTCCACTGTAGCAGTTGTAACTAGTTGAAGTAATAATAATTTGATAAGCATATATATTAATGAAAATATCAAATTCTTCATTGTTTTTACCATTTTCTTTGCAAGACTAGCAATACCTTCAATACCAGAGAACTTATCATCACCACGTAGATCACTAATATATGTATCAAGTTGGTCACCAAGTACTATAAGGTCCTCTATAGAGAATTCACTAGGATAAAAAAAGAGTAAAGCGAATAAGCTTTTTTTTGTTGAAAGTAGAGAAAAAGTCATTTGGGCTTAAATATGCCATATAAATAAATACCTTTGTATTCGTCTTAGTAAAACGATCATCCAACTCAGTAGGTTGTATGTCAATGATATTGTTAAACAATTCATAACGGAAGTGGTGTAAGTTTGTAATCCCTTGAGATTTTCACCATGAACGTCAACGAAACTTATACTCATCATCTATGTTTAGAATATCAATATCATGTTTGATGCAAAAAGATGACACTTCTAGTAAAGATTCCCAATCATTCTCTCTTATCATTTTAAATCGATCCTTTAATGTTTTTAATAAACTAATAGCATTTTCTATGTCTTGATCTTTCTTTGTAATGCTTGTAAGAACTTATTAGTAACTGCTAGTATTCTTCTCAAACAATAAAGTATGAATATAAAATTAAATCATTCTATAATACTTTTTAAAATGACCGCTTCTGTTTTATGTTCTGAATTCATCCCATCCTCCCTTATAATCTCAAGCATATCAAATAAAATTGAAGACATCTCCAACGTCATTAAGCTTCTTTGTAACAACCATAAGAGTCAATTGAAGTCTGTGAGGAAAATAATGTATATAATATACATTGGGATTGTTATTTAAAATAAGTGTTTTCAAGCCATTGAATTCACATCGCATGTTACTAGCTCCATCATATCCCTAACCACGCAATCTTGATATCCTTAACCTATGTTTAGAAAACAAAGCTTTAATAATTGCTTTTAGTGAATTAGCAGTTGTATTTGACAAATGTTGAATACCAAACAAATGTTCAATTATATGTCCATTGTTGTCTATATATCATATAACAACTACCATTGTTCTTTGATTGATATGTTACATGACCCATTAATTAAAATTTAAAATAATGAGTCACCTAGATATTTGATAATCACATTTGTAATCTTTTTTGCAGCAGCTTGAGTAATGTCTTTTTGAATATCTGGAGAAGTCAATTTGTTAAATTTAGGAGCTTCATTGAAAGTAGCTCTTTTAATAGTTTCATTATTTCTGGACAGAAAATGCAAGAGCTCTAGATAATTTTTTTGGTTGCTTAAATGTTCACATTCATCATGACCACAAAATGAAAGTCCTTGGTGTAACTGATTAGTACTTAAAAATGCATTCTCATTAAGGATTTATGTCATCATATTGCACCTAAAGTATCATTAAATTCCCTAACAAAAACATGTTTTATATTAGCAAGTCTAAAAATATAATATACCTTTAATTCATGGTAAATGTTCATCCTAAATGCAGGTCTATCACATAAATAAAAGGATTGATTGATGAGTTTAAGGATTGAAATTGAAAGGATAAAAAGAAGGCTAAACTTAGTAAAGTGTTGCTGGTGCATTCCAAACTTGAACACCGTTCAGTAATTTGATCATATCTGGAGCTGTAGATATCAGATTTAGGTCCATTTTATATCGATGGAAAGGTAAGACATAGACCTACAACTTTCATATGAAGTCAAAGACTCAGTTCTGCCGTTTTCAAGCCCAAATCTTAGCAACAACGAAGACGTCGGAAGCTGTCCTGCAGCTCAAGCACTATTCGGTTTTTGGCTCATATCTTGAGTTCTAGAAGTCCAAATGAGCTCTGGTTTTTTTTGATGGAAAGCTGAGACAATTGCCCACAGATTCCACAATTCAGTTGGCTATAATTCTGATGTGAGCAATGACGTTTTGGCCAGCCAACAATATCAAAAATCAGCCCACAATATCAAAAAACCAGCAGCCATTAATGTCAAAAACCAGCCACCAAATCAATGGATGCCCACCAATTCTTCAATCAATCAATAGTTCTGAAACTTAGCCTATAAAAGGAGGCATTGTCCATGTATTTAGTCATATTAATTTTCAGATCAAAGTTATCTTCTTGCTTTCTCTCTACATCTTTGTAATGTTCAAGTTTTCTTTTATGCTATAGTAATCTCTTGTTTATGCTCTTTCATTTCCTTTCCTATACTTAGTTAGCTTATATTATGTTTATGTTCTTATATTGTTTATTTGTGTTTTTCTCCTTCTTAATGTTTAGCTAAGTTAATTATGTCAAGGTGAAAAGGTTTCTCTAATGGTGTTAGAATATGTATAATATAAACTCAACATGAGCTTTAAATGTTTATATCCAAGAAAGATTGTTATTAACATGTTTGATTTTTTTATCTTACTAATTCTTAATACCTTGCTTATTAAATGTTTAATTTAGATTTGTGTTGTATAATATTTGAATAAAATTAATTTAAAAATAAAAAAAAACTTACATTATAATTGTTCACTTCGAGTTTTCATGTTTTGAAACCGCTTCATAATAGCTTTATTATCAATTTTATCAAAAATATTTTTCTTAATGTATACAACCAAACTATCATTCATCCACTTATCTCCTATTCTGCAATACACTCTTTACAATATACATAACAGAAAAAACTCTCTCCACTGTAGCAGTTGTAACTGGTTGAAGTAATAATAATTTGATAAGCATATATATTATCAAATTCTTCATTGTTTTTACCATTTTCTCTCCAAAACTAGCAATACTTTCAATACCAGAGAACTCATCATTACCACGTAGATTACTAATATATGTATCAAGTTGGTTACCAAGTACTATAAGGTCCTTTATAGAGAATTCACTAGGATAAAAAAGGAGCAAAGCGAATAAGCTTCTTTTTTTTGTTGAAAGTAGAGAAAAAGTCATTTGGGCTTAAATATGCCATATAAATAAATGGTGTAAGTTTGTAATCCCTTGAGATTTTCACCATGAACGTCAACGAAACTTATACTCATCATCTATGTTTAGAATATCAATATCATGTTTGATGCAAAAAGATGACACTTCTAGTAAAGATTCCCAATCATTCTCTCTTATCATTTTAAATCGATCCTTTAATGTTTTTAATAAACTAATAGCATTTTCTATGTCTTGATCTTTCTTTGTAATGCTTGTAAGAACTTATTAGTAACTGCTAGTATCCTTCTCAAACAATAAAGTATGAATACAAAATTAAATCATTCTATAATACTTTTTAAAATGACCGCTTCTATTTTATGTTCTGAATTTATCCCATCCTCCCTTATAATCTCAAGCATATCAAATAAAATTGAAGACATCTCCAACGTCATTAAGCTTCTTTGTAACAACCATAAGAGTCAATTGAAGTCTGTGAGCAAAATAATGTACATAATATACACTGGGATTGTTATTTAAAATAAGTGTTTTCAAGCCATTGAATTCACATCGCATGTTACTAGCTCCATCATATCCCTGACCACGCAATCTTGATATCCTTAACCTATGTTTAGAAAACAAAGCTTCAATAATTGCTTTTAGTGAACTAGCAGTTGTATCTGATACATGTTGAATACCAAGCAAATGTTCAATTATATGTCCATTGTTGTCTACATATCATATAACAACTACCATTGTTCCTTGATTGATATGTTACATGACCCATTAATTAAAATTTAAAATAATGAGTCACCTAGATATTTGATAATCACATTTGTAATCTCTTTTGCAGCAGCTTGAGTAATGTCTTTTTGAATATCTGGAGAAGTCAATTTGTTATATTTAGGAGCTTCATTGAAAGTAGCTCTTTTAATAGTTTCATTATTTCTGGACAGAAAATGCAAGAGCTCTAGATAATTTTCTTGGTTGCTTAAATGTTCACATTCATCATGACCACAAAATGAAAGTCCTTGGTGTAACAAAAAATGAGCACACTCTATTGAATCATTCAATTGAGTTCGATAATCACTTTGACTCTTTACTGTCTATTCAGATAACAAAGTCATGATACTTTGCTTTTCATTCATCAAATTCTCACATTTTATCTAAACTGTATTGTGACTACTATTAGACTTTCCAATATCAAGATCAAATCTTTTCCTTTTTTTTTTTCAATTTGAAAACTCATCACTCAAATGAATCAACACCCTCTTTTAACTTGAAAAGGTAACAATATAAGCAAAAGGCAGCATCTTTGGCTATGTTGTACTCTAAACATTTGAGTATACACCAAAACAAGTTGGATTAAAGCGTTGTAGTGTTGGTATATTCCCAAATTATTTTTGAGAAAAATCATAGTGTGAAGGTTGACAAGGACCTTTTTGTAGATAAACTCTTTAGATTGCATCCCTATCATTTACATGGTACTCATAAATTAGTTTTCTTAAGTCAGGGTTAACAAGGAGAGTGTCGGGATTGATTTCAATATGACTTTTCTTTGAACTTCATTGAGTTACATGACTTGAAGCTTTGATTGACTCTTCATTCTTAAGGGATTTATACTTGGAATACTTGTTTAGTGACATGTTAATTTAATATGAACCTGCTGAATTTTTTTTTTTTATCATTTTCAGTGTCTACATAATAATTAACACAACTATATAATAATTTATTGTTAAACAAAGTCAATTGAGTTACATAATAATTCTAAATCTTCCAAATGAAATTAATAGCAAAATATACGTCAATTAATCAAAATCAAAACCTATTTCAATTCATATCTATATGTATATAATAAGTATGTTGATTAAATTATAATTAATCATTTCTAGACATTTAATTAATTAACAATGCTTAGAAAACATGTTTTCTATTTGATAAAAGTATGAATACAAAATTAAATCATTCTATAATACTTTTTAAAATGACCGCTTCTGTTTTATGTTCTGAATTCATCCCATCCTCCCTTATAATCTCAAGCATATCAAATAAAATTGAAGACATCTCCAACGTCATTAAGCTTCTTTGTAACAACCATAAGAGTCAATTGAAGTCTGTGAGGAAAATAATGTATATAATATACATTGGGATTGTTATTTAAAATAAGTGTTTTCAAGCCATTGAATTCACATCGCATGTTACTAGCTCCATCATATCCCTAACCACGCAATCTTGATATCCTTAACCTATGTTTAGAAAACAAAGCTTCAATAATTGCTTTTAGTGAACTAGCAGTTGTATCTGATACATGTTAATAATTGCTTTTAGTGAATTAGCAGTTGTATTTGACAAATGTTGAATACCAAACAAATGTTCAATTATATGTCCATTGTTGTCTATATATCATATAACAACTACCATTGTTCTTTGATTGATATGTTACATGACCCATTAATTAAAATTTAAAATAATGAGTCACCTAGATATTTGATAATCACATTTGTAATCTCTTTTGCAGCAGCTTGAGTAATGTCTTTTTGAATATCTGGAGAAGTCAATTTGTTAAATTTAGGAGCTTCATTGAAAGTAGCTCTTTTAATAGTTTCATTATTTCTGGACAGAAAATGCAAGAGCTCTAGATAATTTTCTTGGTTGCTTAAATGTTCACATTCATCATGACCACAAAATGAAAGTCCTTGGTGTAACAAAAAATGAGCACACTCTATTGAATCATTCAATTGAGTTCGATAATCACTTTGACTCTTTACTGTCTATTCAGATAACAAAGTCATGATACTTTGCTTTTCACTCATCAAATTCTCACATTTTATCTAAACTGTATTGTGACTACTATTAGACTTTCCAATTTCAAGATCAAATCTTTTCCTTTTTTTTTTTCAATTTGAAAACTCATCACTCAAATGAATCAACACCCTCTTTTAACTTGAAAAGGTAACAATATAAGCAAAAGGCAGCATCTTTGGCTATGCTGTACTCTAAACATTTGAGTATGCACCAAACCAAGTTGGATTAAAGCGACATTTGAGTATACACCAAAACAAGTTGGATTAAAGCGTTGTAGTGTTGGTATATTCCCAAATTATTTTTGAGAAAAATCATAGTGTGAAGGTTGACAAGGACCTTTTTATAGATAAACTCTTTAGATTGCATCCCTATCATTTACATGGTACTCATAAATTAGTTTTCTTAAGTCAGGGTTAACAAGGAGAGTGTCGGGATTGATTTCAATATGACTTTTCTTTGAACTTCATTGAGTTACATGACTTGAAGCTTTGATTGACTCTTCATTCTTAAGGGATTTATACTTGGAATACTTGTTTAGTGACATGTTAATTTAATATGAACCTGCTAGATTTTTTTTTTTTATCATTTTCAGTGTCTACATAATGGTTAACACAACTATATAATAATTTATTGTTAAATAAAGTCAATTGAGCTACATAATAATTCTAAATCTTCCAAATGAAATTAATAGCAAAATATACGTCAATTCATCAAAATCAAAACCTATTTCAATTCATATCTATATGTATATAATAAGTATGTTGATTAAATTATAATTAATCATTTCTAGATATTTAATTAATGAACAATGCTTGGAAAACATGTTTTCTATTTGATATTTTATTTACAAATAAATCATGTGAAAATATTAAATTTCAATAAACTATTCTGTCAATGCAAGAGATGTCAATAATAGTGGTTTTGCATGAATATTAATTTATTTTTTTTATAATAAGAAAAGAAACACTTAATCGATTAAATTAGAAAATTTAAACATTTATTTTGAACATATTAAAACACATTCATATCAAAACTCTTAAATTATCATAAACCCTAATATTTTTAATAACTATTATAAAAGAATAAAATTAAAATTAAACAATAAAATAAATAGAAAAAATGAAAAAAATTTACCTAAAACATAAAGCAAAAAACAAAAAAGATTAATTAATGAGAAATTTTCATAAAAAAAATGTAGGAACGACAACTAAACAAAATACCCTTTTTGTTTGGTTAGACAGGAAAAAATAAAAAAACAAAAAGGAAAAGTGGAAAAATTAGGGAGCCATAATATATAATATATATATTAATATTAACATATAAGTTAAGTTAGTAAAAAATAATAAAAAATAAAAACTTTTAATACGTGTATCAATGATTCACACCCATTAATATATTAATATTTTAATACAAAAAAATAATTAAGGAAGCAATTGTTCCTTTCTGACCAATATGGCTCCGTCATTAAATATAATATTATATTTATAGGAAAATATAAAAATTCTATAAATAAAAAAAACAATATTAATTTATTTCTTAAATAATATTATATATATTATTTTAAAATAATTTTAAAAATTTATTCAACCAAATTTCTACTTGATTTTTTATAAATATAAAATTATAATTCTGTATATTAATTACATTCAAACTTAATTAATCATTCTATTTTAATTTCTAATCAATAATTTATTAAACAAATATTAAATTCATTAATCAATTATAAATAAATATTTAATTTTTTATTAATAATAAATAAATTTTACATTAATAAAATTAGTACTACTCTCAACATCATTACATATGTCAATAACAACATCTCTCAAGATCTTACGTTGTTCTTCATGATTCTTGCTGCATTATCTTGTCTTAATCAATTCAATTTTAGAGTGCTCTCTGGATGAAGTCCGAACTTAATCAATTCACTTTTAGAGTGCTCTCTGGATGAAGTCCGAAGGACTGTACTTCATCGACTTGCATTTCTTCTTGTTCCTCATAAATGTCTTCATTCTTCTGTTCTCTTTTCTTTTTCACTGAATTGCCACCATCAATTAGGACCAACAGCAGCACTATATCATCAATCTTTATAAAGTTCATGCGCTCCATGAATTTCTGAGTCGGGAGATACGATTCATCTCAAATCAATGTAGGATATATCGTAAACTTGGTGCAATTGTTTTTCTTCAATTCTTGCTTGCTTAGGACCAACTAATTATGACAGCAGAATAACGGAGGCCTCATTAAATAAAAAGCAAATGAAAAACAAGAAGCCCCAGTAATCAGCATTTTTACAGTAGTTCTATGCTACAAGTTCGCATAGAGAACAAGAACGGACAGACATGAAGCTGAAAATGCAGGGGAGGGAAAATAGGTTTTGATGATGCCTCAATAACCCCTAAGATCCAGTGGAAGGAACCAGCAAATTACCCAAGATGTGTATCGGCCTGGAATTTGATCATCTAAGGTAATGATAGTGATAAAAAAGAGAACAAGAAAAAGTTTAAGGAACGACTGGCCATTTTATGGTATGCAATGAAAGAAAAGGCATCACACTAGCAGTAACCAAGGCACTATCGCATGCAGCAAAATTCAAATTTCATCACTGTTTGCCTTTAGCTATAGAAGAGCAAATGCAGACCTCTTGATCGCGTCAAGTCCGAATTTTTTATCTAATGGATAACAGGAATTGTACACAAGAAAAAAAAAAAACTTGCATCAAGGCCTTCCATACAAATTTTTAGCTGAACTTTGATCACTCCATTGAATCATTCTGCTGTCAGCCTTGCAACTTCTGCACAACGGCACCTGCTTCCAAGACAAACTTGACTGTATTTCATGGGATGGCATCCCATAAATGATTTTGCTCTTGAAGTTTGATAATGTTCAATAAGGTAGAAAAGTTAATTCTGTTTTGCAACTCATCCACATGCTATCAAAACCTGCAAAGATATCATAGTACAATCAAATTTCTGTGTTCACTGGTGAGGCCGCAATACCATCTTGTATGCTTGTATTTCCATGGGAGAGATGAATACGTGTCCCTCTTGACCTACATCCCCAACCTGCTCCATATATCCAAGCATCTCTATGTCTTCGTGCAAAAGATTCAAAGAAGTTGCCTTAACATTCAACACCTCAAGCTCCTTGAACATGTTGAAAAGATTCACAGGTTTATTAGCAACACTGGTGCACTGAGAATGACAATTTTGACAGTATGAAGTATCCCAATGTCTCCTCTGTAATATCAGGACAAACCTAGAATCTCCAATCAGTTGCTGAGAATATTTTAATGGCCGGGGAACTTTAAAATTCACGATATGCAAGTCACAAGGCAAGGGAGCTGCTAAAGGTGAGAAGGATCTAGGAGGTGGTTGCATAGATAACTCCTGGGGGTTCTTCGCAACAAATACATGTAATGGATAATTCAAGTGAGCACCAACACAGTGAGAGAGAAGAGAAGGGCTCAGGGGAAGAGGATTGGAAACAGGATTAGAAGTGGAAGAAATGTTAGACTCAAAAAGGATGTGAAAGATCACATTCATTGGACGATTATCCATCACTCCTTGCCCAAGACCACGTCCATCATCTCTTAGCAAACGACGATCAAGCATAATCTCTAACCATCCTTCTTTAAGGCCGGCCACACCCAGTGACTGTCTAGAATGGACAGAAAACCTCTTCCCATTGGATCCTTGCATGAATGCTAGAGAGGGCATAGGGTAGTAATTCCCCTGCATGGGAATCTTATCATAAGTTTCTCTCCTGCTCATCTGAAAGCCATTTAAATCAGAATAGAAAATCCTTCTATTATCAAGATCTGTCTTGTATCTAACTATCAATTCCCTGTCATTAAAATCTTGGCCAAGAAGCTCAACATGGTATTCTTTCTCGATAAGCAATTCTCTTGCAGTATTATCTCCATTGTAAATTCGAGTGCTATGGGAGATGTGGGTTTTCTCCCAACTTGTTTTAGGATACGAGTACACTTCCTGCACCATTAGACCCTCAGATATCACCATGTGCCCACCAGCCTCAATGATAGGCTGAGCATCACCATTGGGTTTGAATAGGTAGGCCCCACTTCCATAACTAGAGTACATTCCTATTTCTTCACCCACATCATTTATGGAACCATCTTTACGAGTTACTTTCTGCAACAGACCATGCTTGATATCAAAGGTGAGAGTTTGATGTTGATTCTGAATTTCAGCCACGTCACCTTCAATCTTGGAGCAATTATATGGAGCAGGGCAAGAAAACGAATTGGATGTTGAGAAGTATTTAAGTTTAGCTGGTTTTGCTTTTTCACATCCCACAAAACCATTAGCAACATAATATGTTTGCACCCCCATGGCAGGAACAGAAGCTTTCCAGTGGACACGATGCCTTCCAGTAAAAGTTTTGCTTTTATCGTGCTGCAATTCAGGGGACACTTGACTTGGGACACAAGTCCAGTTTGAATCCAGAATAGTGACATCGAGCCTGTTAACAATAAGCATCACAATTTCTTCTCTACTTTGCTCCAAGGGATTAAAAAACACAACAGACTGTGAAGTTCCTTCACGAGCACTGATTGCCTTGTGTACTGGCTGAACATCATATTTAGATCTCACCTGTTCCGACTCAAACTGGGATGGGTTATGGTCAGATTTTTCATGACGAATACCAAGAAGTACTTCAATAGCTTTGGACATGAAAATTTGCAAGTCCTGTAAAGAAGTATGCATTCGAGTTCCATAGTCCCAAACTACATGATCCTTAGCAGTGCCAGTTACCCCATCATGATGCTGGAAAAGAGCTAAATTCCTCCTTGCAGCAGTCATCTTGTAGGCAAATCCTGTGGCCAATTTTTCACATTGTGCTCTCTGGCAATAACCATGCAACAAAGCCATCATTATTTCAGCAGCACGAATTGTTTGCTCTAGTACCCGATAAACAGCCTTAAAGAAAGGCCTTGAGATGTAATAGCCACTCCAATAGTCCTGTTGCCTATCAGCATAAGTAAAGAAGTCACCTGATAGAGATGGAAAACCCCCTATCTGACTAGAGCCAACCTCTCCAGGAAGAGAATAATTTATCCTATCAACCTCTTCACGAAGAGTGTTAAAGTAATCTTCCAAAGTACCAAATTTTGCTTCTGCATTTAAACTAGGATTAGAGTTGATGTAATCAAATAACATTTGGTAATTACGAAACTGAGCTTCTGCTTCATCAATATTGACATAGCGGAAATCATCACCGAGAGGAACAAGGAGAGTATTAGTCCGGTACAGAGTTGATTTCTTCCTGTATTGATCCAGTAACTTTAGGGCTCTCTCCTGTACATTTTTATGGTTGATTTCCACTGGATGTTTGCCCCAAGGGCACAATTCATAATTAAAGCCATGCATTCGAGCAAAATCAAATTGACAACAAATAGCAGGCTCTGGTCCACAAGTATGAGGAATATCATAGGAATAGAAGGGCATCATGTGTGTAAAAATATCAGTGCTTTCCTCAGCATCCCAGTTTTGACGCCAAATATATTCTAAATTCTTTTGCAAAGCAAGTTCCTTCTTCAGCTCATAGTGGGTCCTTTGAATAAGCATGTTCTCGAAGCCCATACGACGGAGCAGATAGGCCATGGTAGGAGAGTAACCAAATGGATCAATTGCCCATGAATTCTTAGGAACAACCCCAATGGTGTCATTCAACCACATATTCCCCTCTGTAATCTGAAACATAAATTCCAAAAGCTTAATCTAGATCATTAAGACAGGAAAAATAAAATCCAAGGCATATTTTTCATCACACAACAATGCTTCTGTATTCCAAAACCAGATTGTGAGTAAAACCAAATGCATCAAACCACTAACTAAGAAAATAAGTAATACAATACCTAATATTCTATCTTATAGTGTGCAAAAACTAATAAAAAATAAAATAAGAGATGTCATCGTGGAAGATTAACAGCATACCATGAACTCCTAAAAATGGCATGCTTGAATCCACTCATCAGCCCAGCATTGATCTCCCATTTGCGTGTGTGTGTGAGTGACTTGAAAAATACAAGCCAAATTTAACTGCATAAAAGGAACTCCTACAAATGCTAGGCTTTAAAATACTCATCAGTCTAGCATTAATCTTCAATTTGTGTGTGTGCACACGGTACTTGGAAAATACAAGCCAAATTTAATTTCCTCAGATTGTACTACCAGGCGATACTAACAAGTAAAAGGCCCAAACGGTGTACTATTTTCCCATTCTGGGGATAGAAAAATGATTTCTTTTTCCCCTGGAATACGACCAAGGTGGTTTACATTCCCCACTTTAACTGAGGAAAGACGATTGGAAACTGTGTACATTGCTTTCAACTTGTCAAACTTCAACAGAAAAGGAAAGACATAATTAAACAGCATATGAATACAAAGATATGAATCCAATGTCCAATCATAGTAGTTTAACAAATTCTGAGCACAAAATTCATTACCATAACCGAATAAATGCATTTAAGGAAATGAATGTTTAAGAGTATATACCTGCTCGATTATGGCAAAAAAATGAGAATTAGCCTGCATCAAGAGAGAGGAAAAAATGGTCATCAAATGAATGTATCAGTCATAAATCACTTTATACAATAACGAAACACAGGGTAAAGAGAAACAGGTGTTTTAAATCTAGAGATTGGATAAAAGAAAGAAAGAAAGAAAAATAAATAAATAAATGTGGTCTTCTTTAGATAAAAGCAATAGGCAGCAGATGCATGGGTAACTTTGCAAGTAGAAAGAATGATAAGCTGATCAACGTCAAAATTACGTACCTCATCATTCATTACCCAACCGCCCCCAACAATTTCCAACTGTCCTGCCTTGACTAAATTGGTAAACGATTCTCTTTTTTCCACTGATGCATCCCTCCACCATCTCTCCAAATAAGACATCTCTTCCCATATGAATTTCCGACGAGAATCCTAGAGAATCCCAATGAAATGTTTACCAAATCCAATTTTAAAATACTAGATGAATATTTTATTACCTACCTTGGAAAGTGTGTGGACGATTGTATCAAGTATATGCCTTGTTTGCCTATCATAATACTCCTCGACAGTAAGCTTCCAGCCTGGATCATTATGTGAATGAGGCACCACAAAAACCTTCAATTTCTCACTATCCCATTCATTCCCTTTGTAGCTCACTCTCCACCCTTGCTTCCACGGCCCACCATCCTCATCCAAGAACTGGATTCTATCATACAAACCCTTTGTGGTTATATCCACAATAGCCCCACCACCGCCTTCGTTGATGCTGTTATTGTTCTTGTTTCTGTTATTGTCTTTTTGAGGGGGCTTTCGGTTTCGGACCTTGAAAGAAGGAGGAGGCTTTGATTTAAAATGAGAGGAGATGAGGGGATTTGGGACACTAAAGAGGAGGATTGTTATTAGAAGGAACAAGAGAGAGATGGAGAGAGCGATGGTGAAGAAGTTTGAGAATATGAAATTAATCAGAGCCGTCCCTTTGCGTGACTTCCTTGACGGGTGTTTTGATTTGGTCGGGGTAGGAGAGGTGGTGGGTAGAAGAGACGAGTTGGGCCAGATGTTGCCACGGCGAGTGTTGCCACCACTTCCCACGTAGGAGGAGAAAGACATCGTACAGGCTTAAGGAGGAATACGACTGGGATGGAAGTGAAAGATCATGGGATCTATATACCGTCCTAGTATGCTTGCTGTGAATCTAAAACAGCTGCCACTGCTCTTGAGTGGATGGAATGGAGTCTTCCAAGTCAATGGAGGAATTTTGGCTTAACGTCTTTCTTTCTTGGTTGGTTGATCTTCATTTCCACCAGACTACCGCTATCAAATTCACAAGAACTTCTTCTCCATCCCTAATGTTTAAGATTCTCAACTGTTACCCTTACAGTTCCACAAAAAAATCCGATTTTATCATTGACCATCAGACAGCCCAGTTTGTTTTTACCATTGAACAGCCTAAATCTTCAAATTTACGAGGATAAAAATATCCAGAGAAAAAAAAAAGTAAAACAAAGTATGAAAACTTTTCAATAGCTAAAAGGGGAAAGCTGAAATATTTAAAGAATAGGTATGGAAATAGAAAACTATAAAATATAGAGTGAAAGTGAAATATTGATGAGTTTGCGACCGTAAGTTCTCACTTGTAAAAAAATCTTAAATGATTAGTGAATACTTGAAAGATAATTCAAGGAGTATAATAAACAAAATTGATCGACCTAATATAAATATGTTGTATGGCTTTCACTTTGTATCTCTTCTATTTTGTGCACTTTTATATTGAATACTTATACATATATATGATTGGTTATTTCAATAAAGTATAGGATATATATCAAGGCAATTTATGCTTTCACCATAAGAAAATTAAACCCTAGTTTTGGTATTTCAAGGAGTTAAAGGCTCAAAAGTCTTAAAGATATTAAACCTTCAATTAAACTTCCAATTCACTCACTCACTCACTCACTCCCTCGATCCCTCTCTCTCAAATGCTTTTAATACTTTCATTTGATAACAAAACTAAAATTCCTTATTTAGAGTTCAATCATCTAAGAGAAAATATTATGACACTAAGATCAATACTTAATTGAGATATTTTTTTTATGGTAAAATTATACTTATTAAAAAGTCAGAATACTTAATTGAGATATTTTTTTTCATGGTAAAATTATACTTATTAAAAAGTCAGGATGCAAACTTATTTTTCAATCAATAGATAAACCAAATAGAAATTTCACAACAAATTTAATGAATCTAGAGAAGTTGTTCAAAACAAAGCTAACTTGGTGCCCAAGAATACAACCAATAAATTTTTCTTCATAGACGATTACTTCATCTTGGTCAATTATGTGAACTCCCTTTATATGGTCAATCATTTCATACTTGTTGATCATTGTCCTATTTTTTTTTTGTTTTTGATTGATTATGAACTTCTTAGTTGATGATGTTATTCATGATCAGTTTAAGCTTATCTTTCCTTATATGACAATAAATAATTATTGCATTTATCTAATTGATACTTACATGTTTATGTTTGGTGTAAATATTTTTTTATCTTAATTTTCCACTAACGAAGTAAATTATTTTCAATATGAGCAATATCAAGACTTTATTTCAACTACTATAAACTTCTCTTTTTTATTTTCTTTCTAATTTGACAAAGCTTCCTTACTAATCTTTTACATTGCCATTGTGTCTATGATCATATTGATGATATACATCCATGTCTAGATGAGTTTCTTGTTAATTCCTCTAGACAATCTTTAGTGAATCCAACATGTATAAATTAGAATTAAATGGATTGTGTGACTATGTATCTTGAACTGCTAAAACTATCTTCACTAATATTTTTCATCATGTTTTATGATCTGGTGCTTCTTTATTTATGTATGTGACTTAACTTGAAATTAAGCACCTCTTTCTATAGTGATTTTAATTTAGAATATTTGACACTTTGTTGAGACTTGAACGAAGAGAAAAAAGATAATGCTCAATGTCTAAATATCTTTAACTTATTAAAAGTATTGTTGATTTATTGATGGCTATTAGTAAACCATTTTTAAAAGAGGATATCATAATTCAAATTCTCTCTGGCTTACATCATAATCAATCCTTTGATGTCATCACTAGCACGTCTACTAGGAAGCCCATGCCTTTTTATTTTGAACTAATAATTTTTTTGGCTTTTTACGAGTCAAACGTTTTAGCTTTCCCTAAACATTTATCGAGTCTTCTCAAGCCCTTTTCATTCTTGGAATCATGTTAATTGCTGCACATAGAGTCGTCAATTTATTGCATATCATGCATGCATATACATCTTGGGATAATCGCTTTAAAAATAGGCAGTAAGGCTTTGCTCACTTTCTGTATCATGTTGATTACCGTTCTATTTAAAAGATCACATGGACTATCCTCTGGATACAATCATTCTATTTCCTATGGTTTTTATGTTAGTGTATATACCCTATAGTCAATTGGTTAGTTATATGTTATACTAACTTAATTCATGCAAAACATATTTATTATTAATAAAAACATTTTTTATCTTTAATATTTATTTATATTTTATTACGAATCTAAAATATATATAAAATCCTCGAGATAAAAAACCCTTATAAAGAAAATTATAAAGTAGTTATAATTATAATGTTCTCATTGCATTAAAGTATTATTCATAAAGGTCCTTGGTCAATACTCTATTGCGATAGGTGACACGACCAAAAGATTGATGTCTTCTCCCAAATGCAGGAGTATCGAAGTAATAAATAACCCGCAAGATCGAGATTGAACTAAAGGGAGGTTAATTGTATAAATTATAGATAATAATAATACAATAACAACAATAATAACAATAATAGTACCAATAATAATAATAATAATAATAATAATAATAATAATAATAGTAGTAGTAGTAGTAGTAGTAGTAGTAATAATAATAATAATAATAATAATAATAATAATAATAATATAAGAAGAAGAAGAAGAAAAATTAGATGAGAACTTTGAGATGAAAGATTAAATGATATGTTTGAA
>NW_011500382.1:135161-136025 GCF_000495115.2 Populus euphratica
TAACTAAACATAATGAAATGGAGAAACATAAATGAACAAAATAAGAACATAAATAAGATAAGAGTTAACTAAGTAAAGGAAAGGAAATGAAAGGCATAAACAAGATATTAATGAAAATAAAACTTAAGCACTATAGAAATACAAAGATAGAAAATAAGAGCATGATCTTGATTTGGAAACCAAGATGCCTAAATGAATGGTAAATACCTCCTTTTATAGGCCAAAATTGAAAACTATTGATTTGATGACTAATTGATGAGTGGGTGGCCACCTCTTGACTTGGTGATAATTCTTATCTTCTTTGATCTGCCCAAAACATCATTGATAACATCAAAATTGGAACCACTTGGAAACATAACAGTTGTAAGGAATTGTCTAAGCTTTTTAGGAAAAAAAAATATAGGTCATTTGAACTTCTAAAATGCCAGATATTAGCAAAAAACTGAATAGTGTTTGGGCTGTAGAATAGATTCAGACTAATTCGTTGTTACTACAATTTAGACTTGAAATTGACATTTTTAAAACAAGACCTCTACATAAAAGATGTACGTCTATGTCTTACCTTTCCATCCGTATAAAATATACCTAAATCTGAGATCTACAGCTCCAGATATAACCTAATTACCAAACAGTGTTCCTGTTTGGACTACACCAGCATCTCTTTTCTAAGTTTGGCCATCTCTTTGTCCTTTCAATTTCAGTTCTTAAACTCATCAATCAATCACTTTATTTATCTGACAGGCCTACATTTAAAATAAACATTTACCATAAATTAAAGGTATGTTAAATTATTAGATATATTATTATAAAACATGTTTTAGTTAAATAGTTATTGATTCTTCAAGAGCAAAATAATGATATAAT
>NW_011500382.1:136128-136505 GCF_000495115.2 Populus euphratica
CAATTTGCAAATTTCACAAAGCAAGATATTCATCATTCAACTTCTATTAATCTATCCAGATAAACAAACTCTCATTAAATTTATATATGCTCAATACCTCTTAAACAAGATATTAATAAATCTTTCTTTTGTGATCAATATATCAACACATAGTTATGGAACTTTACTTGGAAGAAAATTTTTTTTCTTCTAATTTTTAAGGTTAACTGCCTTAGGTTGGAATTATTATTATTTTTTCTTTTTTAATATATATATATGCATATAACTTAAAACACATTAAGGTTTAATAATACATGTTAAAAAAGTATATGAGCAGAATTAAGTGATAACAATGCGAGAGTTTGTAAACTTGAATATTTCAAGAAGTATTATGATAG
>NW_011500382.1:136645-143572 GCF_000495115.2 Populus euphratica
AAAAAAAACACAGTTAGTTTTTTTTTTAATATCAACTACTACCCTCTCCCCCCAACTAAAATGAAACATTGTTCTCAATATTCTAAGGTAGAAAGATAGAGTATAGAAGACATTACCTGAAATAACGACTACTAACAAACCCAAAACACATTTAAAAAAAATATAAGAAACAACAAAACATAAATATTATACTATTAATAAAACCAAAAGACACAAGTTTTTACAAACTAAGACTCAAATCGTAGTTATGATTGTGGCTCACATCTTCCCTTGGTTTTACATCCAAGAACAACTTAAACGTCCTTTATGGGTCGGGGATAAGCTTCCCATCCAGTTTTCTTAAAAACTGACAAACAGGGTCTTTTTTAGTGTGTGTTTGCTAGTGTGGTTGTGGTTGTGGTTGCTTTTCAAATAACTTTTCGTGCCAAAATGCATGTCAATAATGTTTTCTCATTTTTAAAAAATTATTTTTGATATTAGCATATCAAAACGATCCAAAACATACAAAACATGTTAAATTTTAGCAAAATAAATATATAAAGTTTTTAGGAACGCGGTCCCAACAGACTGTTAGTCAGATTTCTAAAACTAAGTCAAGCGTGTTCTTTATGAAAATGGGTTCATAAGTCATGAATTGCATGATGCTTATCTCCACTATGATGAGACTTAAGAGTTAATAGAAGATTATCTAAAGACTCTCTGTGTTTTGAAATAAATCTTGTATTTTGACAATTTTCACAAGTTTTGCGAAATGCATGTGAGTCCTTGAATATGGCAGGCCAGTAAAATTCACTTTGTAAGATTTCTACAATCCTCTTTTTTGACGAGAAATGATCCCCACCTGCTTTAGAGTGATAAAATTTAATGAAGTTACTTACCTTGTTGTCGGGAATGTATTTTTGAAATATTTGATCAGGACAATAATTGAATAAGTAAGGGTCCAAGGTCATCCCAATAAACTTTTTGCGCATCGCTCAAAAATTTTATTGTCTTCAGTACTCCAGCGAGCTGGCAAAAATCCTGAAGCAAGAAAATTAATATTTTTAGCAAACCAAGGCATTGAACTAAGAGAAAGTAAAGATTCATCAGGAAAGTAATCATCAATTAGTATGATGTCAAATGTTAAATTATTGTCACTCTTGATGAAAGATCAACATCAATATTTTCAGTGCCTTTTTCATCCTTGATTTTTTCTTGTTTGGTTATAGCATGAGAAAATAGAAGTGTTTGTGGGGAATCAGTTTTTTCTTTGCAATGTTCAGATTCAACCCCTTCCTTACCATCAGAGATTGGCACATCATCTTTCTCACAAGGTTCAAGAATTGGTTTTTGAATAACCTTATCACTACGAAGAGTGATGACTGATTTGACTTGATCCATGTGTTGACTTCTAGAACTACTTGCATTTGCATTGTATTACCCCTTGAGATTTTGTTGTGGTTGAGATAAAAATTTATGTTTCTCTTGAAAAATGAGAGCAAATATGAATTTTGCAAAAGTATCTTTAAAATCTGTTATGCTTTGAGTAAGTTGAGTGTTGATTGTCTCTTGCTTTTCAATGAATGCATACAAAGTTTCCTCAAAATTACTTCTAAGAGGTGGAGCATAAGAAGGTGCATATCCATAAGAATTTTGGAAATTATGGTGTGCTTGAAACGGTGGTTGTGAAGTTTGTACATTGTTATTATCACTCTTCCAACTGAAATTTAGGTGATTTCTCCAACCAGGATTGTATGTTTGGGAGTATGGGTTGTGGTTGGCCCTTTGAAAACTGTTTAAAGCATGGGCTTGTTCATGGAGAGCCTTTGAAAACTGTTTAATACACGAGCTTGTTCATGAAGACATTCTTTAAAACAAGGCAAAGTTGGACAGTTATTGGTTGAGTGTTTATTTGTTTCACAGATTTGACATACAATGTTTTAAACAGATTTTAATTGATTACTCTTTTTTAATTCTAGTGCCTTAACTTTTCTAGCTAAAGAAGCAAACTTGGCTTGGAGGTCATAATCTTCCCTAAGGTTGTACATACCTCCACTAGATATATGAGGTTGAGTTTTACTCGGTGCCTCATATGTACCCGCGGTGTCCCAATTTTGAGCATTTTCAGCGAACGAGTCTAAGTACTCCAATGCCTCATCAGGGTCTTTATCTTTAAAAGTTCCATTGCACATCAATTCAACCATTTGCCTATCTTTAGGTGTTAACCCATATCACAATCTTCATGTTTCAAAACTATGATGAGGGTAAGTATTAAGTAAGTGTCGATACCTATCATTACATTGGTAAAATGTTTCTCCTGGTCTTTAAATGAAAGTGATGATTTGTGTTTTGAAAGAGTTTGTTCTATGAGATGGGAAAAACTTCTTTAAAAACTATTGTTGCATTTTATTCCAAGCAACAATGGATCCAGATCTTAAATTTTATAGCCATGTTTTTGCTTTATCTTTTAATGAAAAAGGAAAAAGCTTTAATCTGATGGTGTTCATGCTACAATTTAAATTATTATATGTGTTGCACACCTCCTCAAATTCCCTTAAATGCAAGTATGGATTTTCCAATTCCAAACCATGAAAAGAAGGTAAAAGTTGAATAATACCTGGTTTAAAATTAAAATGAGATGCATCAGGAGGAAAAACTATGCATGATGGTGCACTTGTTCTTGTGGGATTCATGTGGTCTCTAAGTGTTCTAGCACGGTTATTCTCATTATTCTCATTTTGAAGTGATTGATTATCTTCTTCAGCCATATTTTCTGAAAATGATGAGGATACCCTACAAAGTCTACCACTTGATGTACGTGACCACACTCTCATGCACGTGTAAGAATAAAATAAAAAAGAAGAAGAAAGCAAAAGAAGGAGGAAGAAAACAAAATAAAAAGAAACAAAAGAAAAGAGATAAAATTATATATAAGAAAAGAGAAAAGAGAAAATAAAATAAATATTATAATTTATACAAAACTTACCTCCCCGGCAACGGCGCCAAAAACTTGACACGACTAAAAGATTGATGTCTTCTCCCAAGTGCAGGAGTGTCGAAGTAATAAATAACCCGGCAAGACCGGGGTCGAACCACAGGGAGGTTAATTGTACAAATTATAAACAACAATTATAAACAATAATTATAAACAACAACAATAGTAACAATAACAACAACAATAATAATAGTAACCACAAGGAGGTTAATTGTACAAATTATAAATAACAATAACAATAACAATAACAACAACAACAACAACAATAATAATAATAACAACAACAATAATAATAATAACAACAACAATAATAGTAATAACAATAATAACAATAACAATAATAATAATAATAACAATAATAATAATAAAGAAAGAGAAGAAGAAGAAGATGATGAGAACTTGGAGATGGAAAATTAATGTAAGGATTAAACAATAATAATAACAAATGTCAAGGTTAGAGGTTCCACTAATGGTATATCAAACAAGTATAGTATAAACTCTTATTATTGAATTGGAAACCACACACAAAGGAGGTTCCAATCAGATTATTAAAAAAAAAATAGAGGTCATTTGGACTACTAGAACTCCAGATATGGGCCAAACACTGAACAGTGCGTGGGTTGTAGGACAGATTCAGACTTATTTATTGTTGCTACAATTTGAATTTGAAAATGCCATTTTTAATTTTTGGGCTCCATGTGAAAGTTGTAGGCCTATGTCTTACCTTTTCATTTATATAAAATAGACCTAAATATGAGATCTATAACTCCAGATATGATCCAATTACCAAACAGTGTTTTGGTTTAGACTATACCAACATTTCTTTTCTAAGTTTGACCATCTATTTGTCCTTTCAATTTCAGTTCTTAAACTCATCAATCAATCCTTTTATTTATGTGATAGGCCTGTATTTAAAATGAATATTTACCACAAATTAAAGGTATCTTATATTATTAGATATGTTATTATAAAACATGTTTTAGTTAAGGAGTTATTGATACTTCAAATATAAAATGATGATATAAAACCTTAATAAAAATACACTTTTAAGTACTAATCAATAGGATATTAATTAGAGCTATTAATACAAGTACATCTTATGTTTTTTGTTTTATAAAAAGAAGCAATTATTCTCATAAGCTAAGGTATGAGGGATCCTCAAAGCTAATATGTAGGTATTTGTTAGAAGATATATACATAGCACTGATATATATAAATTTCATATGCAGAGATCACTTGTGTGTATAAAAAGTTTCATATGATAGTTATGTAAGTGATCGTTAGACTTGAGATTACTAAATTATCTTACTTAATAAAAAAAAAAATGTTATGCATAGTAACTTTTTTTGGGATAAGTATAAATATTGTATAAAATATGAGGGCATATCCTAAAAAGTACAAAGGTCCATTACCTATAGTGTAAAAGACTTATGAGTAACAAAAAACAAAGCAAAAGTTAAAAATATACTCAGAAGTCAGAAGAGTAAAAAACTAAAAAAAATTGAAACAATTGACTGGTTTCTAAAAATCTAAGAACTGGTCAACTAATTATCCTAAAAAGTTTAGAAAATGGTTGACTGGTTTTTAAAAACTCTAGAACTAGTCAACCAGTTTTGCAAAAACAATAGATATGTTATGCAAAACCCAATCAACAGCTAAAACAAAGAATCTCATGACCCTATAAGTCGCCAAATAGATATGATATCAATTGGAATTTGATACCTAGGTTTCAAATCTAATAAGCAAGACTAGAAAAGCTTTAAAATACCCTCAATCACTTCCTAGTGAGGTAGATAAATATGATGAAAGACTCAATTATTCCTCTTATACCAAATTGAAAAAATAAATGGTAATGTGTCTCAACATGTGACTTATAAATGATACATATCAAGGATATGACGATCTAATAAATATAAAATCTATCCATAGTATAAAGATAACCCAAACTAGCAAGCCATAAAATAAATGTTTTAAGATGTGACTTGAAAACCAAAGGGGAGATGCATAAAGTTTATAGATCTCAATTCTTTAAAAACCTCCCAAGTTGAGTCAATAATATATCTCCTTAATGAATTACCTTTCAAGAAATAGTGATCTGGTAAGGTAATATTAGGGTGGAAAAGAACAAAATTCCAAATAGGTTGAAGGTTTTAATTATCCGAAGGTAAAGCCCAAATACCCTCCTTTATGATGTCTAAAACCTTGGCATCTCACGATAACCTTATGGAAGAGAGAACCTTTATAGGTAAAAAGTCACAAATATGCTGACCATCCAGTAACCAATAATCCAATCAAACAGAAGTAATTGTCTCATCACCAATATAAGAGACAAAAATTCTTTTGTAATAATCTCGACTAAAGATAATCTTCCTTCATAACCACGAAGAAGATGAAGAAAGCTATAAATGTCAGCAATATCTACCTCTAAGTAAGACATTTCGCACAAAACCTAAGTAAACTAAGGATCTATTAAAGAAGAGTCTCCATACATATTTTAGAATAATTGCTTTATTTCATATTTTGATTCATTTAATCCCCAAACCACCTTCCTTAAAAGGATAACAAATTGAAACCCAAGCTATTTTAGCCCCTAAGTGGGATAGGGATGAAACCTTTCAAAGGAATGCAACTAACATGCCATCAATCCTTCTAATGACTAAGCATAATAGAATAATCATAGTAGACTAGTATACCTAAATAGAAAAGAGAACAAATTCGATCAGTTGGAGATAATCAATATAATTAAAGGATGTCGAGGTCCATAACTTGATTCTAGAGATAACCTGATCAACTAAAGGCAAATAATCATTATGTTTCAAATGAGTAGTTATCAAAGGAATGCCAAAATACATGATTGGAAAAGACCCTAGTTTGAAACCCTAAAAAGCCTACAGGAAAGACCATATCTCATAATAAATATTCAGCAGGGAAACACAATTTTTTTTTCTGAATTAGTGACCAATCCTGACAATCTTGAAAAATTATCCAAGGACCCTCTTACAATACCAACTAAGTCCCTATCTGCTTAGTGCAAAATTGTAAGGTCATCAACAAAGTAGATACAAGTGATAGCATTTTGTCGACACCTCCATTGGAAATCAAATCTAGAATCTTATAAGGCCTTTTTAAGAATTCTACTAAGACCCTTTACAACTAAGAAAAAAAAATAGACAATAAGGGATCACCTTACCAAATATCCTGGTAATTGATACGACCAAAAGATTAATGATTTCTCCCAAATATAGGATTGTCAAAGTAATAAATAACCTGGTAAGACCGAGGTCAAACCACAAGAAGATTAACTATATAATAATAATGATGATGAGGACTTTGAGATGTAAGATTAATGTAAAAATTAAACAATGATAAAAACAGTTGTTAAGGTTAGAGGATCCACTAATGGTATTTCAAACAAGTATTGTATAAACTCTTTTTATTACTCAACTAGAAACCACATAAAAAAGAGGTTCTAATCGGATTATAAATTGTTAATATAACTACATTAGTTATCTTATTCGAATAATGCTAATACTTGTAAATATTGTCAGGCATTTATGATTATAACTTATGTTAACAACAAATCAAGTTCCTTTCATAGCATAAGTGTAGGTTATATATGATTAGTACTTAAAAGTGCATTTTTATTAAGGTTTTATATCATCATTTTGCACTTGAAGTATCAATAACTCCTTAACTAAAGCATGTTTTATAATAATATATCTAATAATACAAGTGTTTTATAATAATATATTTAATAATATAAGATACCTTTAATTTATGGTAAATGTTCATTTTAAATGCAGGCCTATCACATAAATGAAAGGATTGATTGATGAATTTAAGAACTGAAATTGAAAGGATAAAGAGATGGTCAAACTTAGAAAAGAGATGTTGGTGCAATCCAAACCGGAACACTGTTCTTAGTATCAAACATTAAAGTGGTAATTGGGTCA
>NW_011500382.1:143623-144805 GCF_000495115.2 Populus euphratica
TATCTGGAGCTATAGATCTCAGATTTAGGTCTACTTTATATGGATGGAAAGGTAAGACATAGGCCTACAACTTTTATAGGAGCCCAAGATCTAAAAAGGCCATTTTCAAGTCCAAATTGTAGCAACAATAAAGAAGCCCGAATCTATCCTCCAGCTCGAGCACTGTTCAGTATTTTAGCCATATCTGGAGTTCTAGAAATCAAAATGAGCTGAATTTTTTACACAAGAAAGCTGAGACAATTTCCTACAACTTTCATGTTTTCAAGTGGCTCCATTTAGATTTTATCAATGATGTTTTGGGCAGACAAGATAAGATAAGGATTGTCACCAAGTCAAGAGTTGGTCACCCACTCATTAATTAGTCATCAAATCAATAGTTCCTAATTTTGGCCTATAAAAGGAGGCCTTTGCCATGCATTTAGGCAACTTGGTTTCCAGATCAAGATCATGCTTTTGCTTTCTCTCTTTGTATTTTTTGTAATGTTTATGCTTTGCTTTTATTAATATCAAGTTTATGCCTTTCATTTCCTTTCATTTACTTAGTTAACTTTTATCTTATTTATGTTCTTATTTTGTTTATGTATTTTTCTTTCTTTCATTATGTCTAGCTAAGTTTATTATGTCAAGGTGAAAAGGTTATACTAATGGTGTAAGAATAAGATAGTGTAAACTTAATATGAACTTTAATGTTTGATACTAACATGTTTTGTAATTGTTATCTTGTTCACTCTTTAATACTTTGCTTGTTAAATGACTAATCTTGATTTATGTTGTATAACAATTGGTACAACAAATGCTTGGCACTGTCATAGCCCATACTGTATGGTATAACCGACAACTGAGCTAGGAAAGTACCTTGCACGATTGATAACATAAGCCATAATCATGAATGCTTGACGAGATTTACAAGTATTAGCATTAATCGAATAAGATGACTAATGTAATCATGTTAATAATCTATAATCAGATTGGAACCTCCTTTGTGTGTGGTTTCTAATTAAATAATAAGAGTTTATACTATACTTGTTTGACATACCATTAGTGGAACCTCTAACCTTGACATTTGTTATTATCATTGTTTAATCCTTATATTAATATTCTATCTCAAAGTTCTCATCTTCTCCTCCTTCTTCTCCTTCTTTTTCTTTATTATTACTATTATTATTATTATTATTGCTACTA
>NW_011500382.1:144879-151782 GCF_000495115.2 Populus euphratica
TACTACTACTACTACTACTACTACTACTACTACTACTACTACTACTACTACTACTACTACTACTACTACTACTACTACTACTACTACTACTACTATTATTATTATTATAGTTGTTGTTGTTATTGTTATTATTATTATTGTTGTTTATAATTATTGTTTATAATTTGTACAATGAACCTCTCTGTGGTTCGACCCCGGTCTTACCGGGTTGTTTATTACTTCGACACTCCTGCACTTGGGAGAAGACATCAATCTTTTAGTCGTGTCAAGTTTACCGTGGTTCGACCACGATCTTGCTGGGTTATTTAAATGTTGGGATAGGTATCGAGACTTGCTTAGTACTTGCCCTCATCATGGTTTTGAAATATGGAGATTGGTTTCACATTTTTATGAAGGGTTAACACCTAGAGATAGGCAAATGGTTGAATTGATGTGCAATGGAACTTTTGAAGATAAAGACCCTAATGAAGCAATGGAGTACTTAGACTTGTTAGCTAAAAATGCTCAAAATTGGGACACTCCGGGTACATATGAGGCATCGAGTAAAACGCAACCTCATACATCTAGTGGAGGTATGTACAACCTTAGGGAAGATCATGACCTTCAAGCCAAGTTTGCGGAAGATCATGACCTTCAAGCCAATGGAGGTATGTACAACCTTAGGGAAGATCATGACCTTCAAGCCAAGTTTGCATCTTTAGCTAGAAAAGTCGAGGCACTAGAATTGAAAAAGAGTGGTCAATTTAAATCTATTGAAAACATTGTATGTCAAATATGTGAAACAAATGAACACTTAACTAGTAACTGTCCAACCTTGCCTTCTTTTAAGGAATGTCTCCATGAACAAGCCCATGCTTTAAACAGTTTTCAAAGGGCCAACCACAACCCATACTCACAAACATACAACCCTGGTTGGAGGAATCACCCAAATTTCAGTTGGAAGAGTGAGAACAACAATGCACAAACTTCACAACCACCGTTTCAAACACACCATAATTTCCAAAATTCTCATGGATATGCACCTCCTTATGCTCCACCTCCTAGAAGAAATCTTGAGGAAACATTGCATGCATTCATTGAAAAGCAAGAGACAATCAATACTCAACTTGCTCAAAACATGACAGATTTTAAAGATACTCTTGCTAAATTAACATCTGCTCTTAGTTTCCAAGAGAAAGGTAAGTTTCCATCTCAAACACAACAAAATCCCAAAGGGGCAATACAATGCAAATGCAAGTAGTTCCGGAAGCCAACACATGGATCAAGTCAAATTAGTCACTACTCTGCGCAGTAGTAGTAGTAGTAGTAGTAGTAGTAGTAATAATAATAATAATAATAATAATAAAGAAAGAGAAGAAGAAGAAGATGATGAGAACTTGGAGATGGAAAATTAATGTAAGGATTGAACAATAATAATAACAAATGTCAAGGTTAGAGGTTCCACTAATCGTATATCAAACAAGTATAGTATAAACTCTTATTATTGAATTGGAAACCACACACAAAGGAGGTTCCAATCAGATTATATATTGTTAACATGATTACATTAGTCATCTTATTCAATTAAAGCTAATACTTGTAAATCTCGTCAAGCATTCATGATTATACCGTACGTTAACAACAAATCAAGTTCCTTTCATAGCTCAGGTGTCGGTTATACCATACATTATTGGCTATGAAAGTGCCAAGCATTTGTTGTACCAAGTGTTATACAACATAAATCAAGATTAATCATTTAACAAGCAAAGTATTAAAGAGTGAATAAGATAACAAATATAAAATATATTAGTATCAAACATTAAAGTCCATATTAAGTTTACATTATACTTATTCTTACACCATTAGTGTAACCTTTTCACCTTGACATGATTAACTTAGCTAGACATAATGAAAGAAAGCAAAATAGATAAGACATAATGAAAGAAAGAAAAATAGATAAACAAAATAAGAACATAAAAGTTAACTAAGTAAAGAAAAGGAAATGAAAGGCATAAACTTGATATTAATGAAAGTAAAGCATAAACATTACAAAAAATACAAAGAAAGAAAGCAAGAGCATGATCTTGATCTGGAAACCAAGATGCCTAAATGCATGGCAAATGCCTCCTTTTATAGGCCAAAATTGGGAACTATTGATTTGATGACGAATGGGAAAGTGGGTGGTCAACTTTTGACTTGGTGACAATCCTTATCTTCTCTTGTCTACCCAAAACGTCATTGATAACGTCAAAGCTGGGGGCAGCTGCAAACATGAACGTTGTAGGAAATTGTCTCAGCTTTCTTGTGTAAACAATTCAGCTGATTTGGACTTCTAGAACTCCAGATATGGCCAAAATACCGAACAGTGCTCGGGCTGGAAGACAGATTCGGGCTTCTTTGTTGTTGCTACAATTTGGACTTGATAATGGCCTTTTTAGATCTTGGGCTCCATATGAAAGTTGTAGGCCTATGTCTTACCTTTCCAACCATATAAATTGGACCTAAATCTGAGATATATAGCTCTAGATATGACCCAATTACCAAACAGTGTTCCGGTTTGGATTGCACCGACATCTCTTTTCTAAGTTTGGCCATCTCTTTATCCTTGCAATTTAAGTTCTTCAAGTCATCAATCAATCCTTTCATTTATGTGATAGGCCTGCATTAAAAATAGACATTTACCACAAATTAAAGGTATCTTATATTATTAGATATATTATTATAAAACATGCTTTGGTTAAGGAGTTATTGATACTTCAAGTGCAAAATGATGATATAAAATCATGATAAAAATGCACTTTTAAGTACTAATCAGTTTCCATCTCAACCACAACAAAATCCCAAGGGGCAATACAATGCAAATGCAAGTAGTTCCGGAAGCCAACACATGGATCAAGTCAAATCAGTCACTACTCTACGCAGTGGTAAGGTTATTGAAAAACCCTCTCTTGAACCTTATGAGAAAGATGATGAGTCAATCTCTGAGGGTAAGGAAGGGGTTGAATCTGAAAATTACAAAGAAAAGACTGATTCTCCACCTGCACTTCCATTTCCTCAAGCCATGACCAAACAAAGGAAACTCAATCACAACTCTGAAATCTTTGAAACTTTCAAACAGGTAAGGATCAATATACCTTTGCTGGATGTTATTAAACAGATTCCTTCCTATGCTAAATTTTTGAAAGATCTATGCACTGTGAAGAGGAAACTGAATGTGAAAAAGAAAGCCTTTTTAGCCAAACAAGTAAGTGTCATTCTTCAGAACAATAATGCTTTGAAATATAAAGACCCTGGTTGTCCTACAATTTCTTGCTTTATTGGAGAGCATAAAATTGAAAGAGCCTTACTTGATCTTGGTGCTAGTGTGATTTTACTTCCATATTTAGTTTTTCAGAGTCTTAATCAAGGTGAGTTAAAACCAACTTCTATAACTCTTTTACTTGTCGATAGATCTATAAAAGTGCCTAGAGGAATAATTGAAGATGTGTTAGTACAAGTTGATAAATTCATTTATTGTGTGGATTTTATTGTCTTGGACACACAACCTGTTGAAGTATGTAATTCATTTCCTGTTATTTGAGGACGTCTATTTCTTGCAACTTCTAACGCATTGATTAATTGTAGGAATGGATTGATGAAGCTATCATTTGGAAACATGACATTGGAGATGAATATTTTCAATATTTGCAAGCAACCTAGAGATGATAATGGTTTATAAGAAGTAGATCATATTGACGAATTAGTTTATGATCGACTTGAATCTACTTTAAGTAAAAATGAGTTGGATGAATTTGAAGATTTGCAAATGATTTATTCTGAGGAAGAAATCATGGATGAAAAAAGCACAAAAAATATTGATGCGCATCTTTTGTCAACAGTGACAACAAATTCGACATCTGACATCACACCAATCGATGATTACTTTCCTAACGAATCCTTACTTTCTCTTAATCCAATGCCTTGGTATGATAAAAATATCAATTTTCTTACTTTAGAAGATTTGCCAACTGATTAGAGTTCCCAAGACAAAGAAAAGTTTTTGAACGAAGTGAAGAACTTTTATTGTGATGACCCTAACTTATTCATATATTGTCCTGATCAAATATTTCAAAGATTCATTCCCGACAATGAGGTAAGTAGTGTCATTAAATTTTGTCAATCTGAAGCATGTGGAAGTTATTTCTCGTAAAAAAAGACAGCTACAAAAATCTTTCAAAATAGATTTTATTGGCCCACCATGTTCAAGGACACGCATGCATTCTGCAAAACTTGTGAAAATTGTCAAAAAGTTGATACTAGTCAAAAAGTTTTGTTTTATAATTCTTAACTCTATGCATTCCCTAGAGAGCTAAGATCAAGATGGAGCAATCCTTATGGGGCCTGTGATATTGAGAATTCAATGAATGACAATGTTTTTAAGGAAAATGGACATCGTTTGAAAGCTTACTTTGATAATTTTCCTAGTGAAAATGAATCAACTGGTTTGAATGATTTTGTAGATAAAGGTTGATTATTTTGTTTTTCTTACATTGTTTTTGTGTTTTTTTTTAGTGATTTTTGCTAGTTTCTCTCACCCTGGTCAAATGGCGGACAACGGTACTCCGTGACTTAAGTCGGTTCTTTCAGTTTCCCACAATAAATGATATCTATGTATATATTTGTGCAATTCTTTGAATCTCTCTTTCAATTCTCATTTGAAAATGGACACTAATCTTGAAAAATTGAAAAAGTATTTTCCCGCTCTGCCTCAAAATGTGATTACAAAAATTTAGCGTGCTAGATGTGTAAGATTGAGATTGTTAATGAATCATGGAATTCCTGAAGATATTTGCTGGTTGATTGAAGCAAAGGTCCGATTATCAGGTGAGTCCTCTAACATCTTCATTTCACACATGCTTGGAACAGGTAAAAGCATTTTTGCAAAGAAACGTCATGCAAAACGACTGAAAGTCTGTCATCGATGTGCTAGATGGACTTGTAATGCACAATGTCATTCTTTAGAAATGGTATCTATAAACCGTGAAGATAAAATACAATTCATTAAGGATGGCTTGAGTGAGGAGTCTTTAGATAATCTTCTATTGACTCTTGAGATGCATCCTAGTGGAGATGTGCATCGCGCAATTCATGATTTATGGCCACTATTTCATAAAGAACATGATCGACTTAGTCTTGAGAATTTGACTAAAAAAGACCTTGTTTGCTAATTTTTAAGAAAACTGGATAGGAAGCCTATCCCCGACCCATAGAGGGCGTTTAAGCCGTTCTTGGACATAAAACCAAGGGAAGATGTGAACCACAATCATAACTACCTGTACCTACACATGCTTTTTCAAAAGTAAATAAATAAATAAATAAAGAGAGAGAGAGTGTGTGTGAGACTCCAACTGGCCTACATATAGGTGGTATGATTGCCATTCTAATTTCTCATCTATAAAACCCTCTCTTCCTTCTAATTTCTCATCTATAAAATCTATGATTGCCTTTCTACTTTCTCATCTATAAAACCCTCTCTTCCTTCCTTTCATTTCTACTCAACCCATACATTCAACAAATATAGAAGTGTGTAGAAATGGCAAGTTCCTCAGGTCATCATATAAGAAATATTTGTTTTTTTGGTGGATCTAGTCCTAGAAAAGAAAAGGGGTTTTTAGAATCAGCAAATCATCTTGGTCAAGTGATAGCTAAGAGAAAGATTCATTTAGTGTATGGAGGAGGCAGTCTTAGGTTAATGAGAGGTGTGTTAATGGCTGTATTTTTAGGATTTAGTCAAGTTTTGGGGGTCGTCCCCGAAGTTTTAGCACAAGGGGACATCATTGGAAAAACAATTGGAGAGGAACTTCAGGTCTCCACAATGTCGGCTCGAATGAATGCAATGTTTAACCATGTTGATGCCTTCATTACTTTACCAGGTGGTCTAGGCACATTGGAAGAGATCTTTCATATTTCCTCTTGGGCTCAATTGCATATTTCCTCTTGGGCCCAACTGCACATTCACCATAAACCCATAGGTTTGTTAAATGTTAATGGTTATTATGATAAGTTAAATGTTAATGATTATTATGATAAGTTGTTGTCTTTTCTTGATCATGCTGTGGAACAAGAATTTCTAACATCTTTTGCACGACAAATCATAATCTTTGTTGCTATTGCTGAACAATTGATTGACCAACTATAATCTTTCATTCCTATAATTGATCCTTCCATGAGTCGCATAAATTGGTCAACTAAGGAAAGACGTAAAAAGCTTAGATTGAATTTGAGCCTTCATTTGTGAATCTTTGTGTCTTTTGATTTTATTATTGTGTTTTGTTGTTTCTTATATTTGTTTTAATGTGTTTCAGGTTTGTCAGTATTCGTTATTTCAGGTGATATCTTCTATACTTTATCTTTCTACCTTTAAACATTGAGGATAATGTCTTGTTTTAGTTGGGGGGAGAGGATAGTAGCTAAAAAAAAATAAAAAATAAAAAAAATAACTGTGTTTTCTATTTCATAAAGCATGTGCAAAATTGTTATTACTATGATGGCAGAGTAAGGAGAACTTTTTATGACTCTTGAGACGCATCTTAGTAATCATTCGTAACAAGGTCTATCATAATACTTCTTGAAATATTCAGATTTACAAATTCTCTCATTGTTATCACTTAATTCTGCTCATATACTTATTTAACATGTATTCTTAAACCTTAATTTATACACACATACTTTAAACATATGATTGTGAGTTCCATACTGGATTATTACATTATTTATGTTTTTTGTTAAAGGTAACAACTAAGAAAAAGGGATAGTATATAATAAAAAAAATAAAAAAAATGATAATAATAATAAAAATATAGATAAGTTTGGTTTCGTAGCCTCCCTAACCTAAGCAATTAAGCCCGAAGGGGTGTTTTAACACCTAATACCCTAAAGACAACT
>NW_011500382.1:152258-155670 GCF_000495115.2 Populus euphratica
TGCAAATTGTTTTACGCTTTGATTACTAGGGACTAGTAATAAGCTGGTTGGGGGGTGTGATTAGTACTTAAAAGTGCATTTTTATCATGGTTTTATATTATCATTTTGCACTTGAAGTATCAATAACTTCTTAACTAAAGCATGTTTTATAATAATATATTTAATAATATAAGATACCTTTAATTTATGGTAAATGTTCGTTTTAAATGTAGGCCTATAACATAAATGAAAGGATTGATTAATGAATTTAAGAACTGAAATTGAAAAGACAGAGATGGCCAAACTTAGAAAAGAGATGTCGGTGCAGTCCAAACCGGAACACTATTCAGTAATTGGATCATATCTAGAGTTGTAGATCTCAGATTTAGGTCTACTTTATATGTATGGAAAGGTAAGACATAGGCCTACTATTTTCATAGGATTCTAAGATATAAAAAGGCCATTTTCAAGTTCAAATTGGAGCCACAACAAAGAAGTCCGAATCTGTCCTCCAGCCTAAGCACTGTTCATTATTTTGGCCATATCTGGAGTTGTAGAAGTCGAAATGATCTGAATGTTTTACACAAGAAAGATGAGACAATTTCCTATAACTTTCATGTTTTCAAGTGGTTCCAATTTTGATGTTATCAATGACATTTAGGGCAGATAAAAGAAGATAAGGATTGTCACCAAGTCAAGAGTTGGCCACCTACTCATCAATTAGTCATCAAATCAATTGTTCCCAATTTTGGCCTATAAAAGGAGGCATTTGCCATGTATTTAGGCATCTTAGTGTCCAGATCAAGATCATGCTCTTCTTTTCTCTCTTGTATTTTTTTGTATTGCTTATGCTTTGCTTTCATTAATATCAAGTTTATGCCTTTCATTTCCATTCCTTTACTTAATTAACTTTTATCTTATTTATGTTCTTATTTTGTTTATCTATTTTGCTTTCTTTCATTATGTCTAGCTAAGTTAGTTATGTCAAGGTGAAAAGGTTACACTAATGGTGTGAGAATAAGTATAATGTAAACTTAATATGAACTTTAATGTTTGATACTAACATGTTTTATATTTGTCTTGTTCACTCTATAATACTTTGCTTGTTAAATGATTAATCTTGATTTATGTTGTATAACACTTGGTACAACAAATGCTTGGCACTTTCATAGCCCATAATGTATGGTATAACCGACACCTGAGCTATGAAAGGAACTTGATTTGTTGTTAACATAAGTTATAATCATGAATGCTTGACAAAAATTACAAGTATTAGCATTAATGGAATAAGATGACTAATGTAATCATGTTAACAATCTATAATTTGATTGGAACCTCCTTTCTGTGTGATTTCCAATTGAATAATAAGAGTTTATACTATATTTGTTTGACATACCATTAGTGGAACTTCTAACCTTGACATTTGTTATTATCATTGTTTAATCCTTACATTGATATTCCATCTCAAAGTTCTCATCTTCTTTTTCTTCTTCTCCATCTCTTTCTTTATTATTACTACTACTACTATTTCTATTAGTATTGTTGTTGTTGTGATTACTATTGTTATTGTTTATAATTGTCGTTTATAATTTGTATAATTAACCTCCCTGTGGTTCGACCCGGGTCTTGCCGGGTTATTTATTACTTCGACACTCCTGCACTTGGGAGAAGACATTAATCCTTTAGTCGTGTCAAAAACTCAACCTCATACATCTAGTGAAGGTATGTACAACCTTAGGAAAGATCATCACCTTCAAGCCAAGTTTGCATCTTTAGCTAGAAAAGTTGAGGCGCTAGAAAAGTTGAGGCAGTAGAATTGAAAAGGAGTGGTTAATTAAAATAGGTTGAAAACATTGTGTGTCAAATATATGAAACAAATGAACACTCAACCAATAACTGTCCAACGTTACCTTCTTTTAAGGAATGTCTCCATGAATAAACCCATGTTTTAAACAGTTTTCAAAGGGCCAACCACAACCTATACTCATAAGTATACAACCCTGGTTGGAGAAATCACCCAAATTTCAGTTGGAAGAGTGATAATAACAATGTACAAACTTCACAACCATCGTTTCAAGCACACCACAATTTCCAAAATTCTCATGGATATGCACCTCCTTATGCTCCACCTCTTAGAAGAAATCTTGAGGAAACATTGCATGCATTCATTGAAAAGCAAGAGACAATCAATACTCAACTTGTTCAAACATGACAGATTTTAAAGATACTCTTGTAAAATTGACATCTACTCTCAGTTTTCAAGAGAAAGGTAAGTTTCCATCTCAACCACAATAAAATCCCAAGGAGCAATACAATACAAATGCAAGTAGTTCCGGAAGCCAACACATGGATCAAGTCAAATCAGTCACTACTCTTCGTAGTGGTAAGGTTATTGAAAAACCCACTCTTGAACCTTGTGAGAAAAATGATGAGTCAATCTCTAAGGGTAAGGAAGGGGTTAAATCTAAAATTTATAAAGAAAAGACTAATTTCCTACTAGCACTTCTATTTTCTCATGCCATAACCAATCAGGAAGAAATCGAGGATGAAAAAGGCACCGAAAATATTGATGCGAATCTTTTATCAAAAGTGACAACAGATTCGACACCCAACATCACACCAATCGATGATTATTTTCCTGATAAATCTCTACTTTTTCTTAGTTCAATGCCTTGGTTTGCTAAAAATATCAATTTTCTTGCTTCAGGATTTTTGCCAGCTTACTGGAGTACCGAAGACAAAAGAAAATTTTTGACCAACGTGCAAAAATTTTATTGGGATGACCCTTACTTATTCAATTATTGTCCTAATCAAATATTTCAAAGATGCATTCCTGACAATGAGGTAAGCAATGTCATTAAATTTTATCAGTCTAAGGCACGCGGGGATCATTTCTTATCAAAATAGAGGACTGAAGAAATCTTACAAAGTAGATTTTACTGGCCCACCATATTCAAGGAATCACATGCATTCCACAAAACTTGTGAAAATTGTCAAAAGGTGGGATTTATTTCAAAACACAGAGAGTCTTTAGATAATCTTCTATTGACTCTTAAGTCTCATCATAGTCGAGATAAGCATCGTGCAATTCATGAATTATGAACCATTTTCATAAAGAACATGCTTGACATAGTCTTGAGAATCTGATTAAAAAAGACCATGTTTGCGAGTTTTTAAGAAAACTAGATGGGAAGCCTATCCCTGACCCATAGAGGGCGCTTAAGCTGTTCTTGGATGTAAAACCAAGGGAAGATGTTAGCCACAATCACAACTACCTGTATATACACATGCTTTTTTAAAAAATAAATAAATAAAGAGAGAGAGAGAGAGAGTGAGATTCCAGCTGACCTACATATAGGTGGTATGATTGCCTTTTTAATTTCTCATCTATAAAATCCTCTCTTCCTTCCTTTCATTTCTACTCAACCCATAC
>NW_011500382.1:155715-162854 GCF_000495115.2 Populus euphratica
ATTCAACAAATATAGAAGTGTCCATACATTCAACAAATATAGAAGTGTATAGAAATGGCAAGTTCATCAGGTAATCACATAAGAAATATTTGTGTTTTCGGTGGATCTAGTCTTGGGAAAGAAAAGGAGTTTTTAGAATCAGCAAATCATCTTAGTCAGGTGCTAGCTGAGAGAAAGATTCATTTAGTGTATAGGGGAGGCAGTCTGAGGTTAATAGGAGTTGTGTCAATAGCTGTATTTTTAGGAGGTAGCCAAGTTTTAGGGGTTATCCCTGAAGCTTTAACACAAGGGGACATCATTGGAAAAACAATTGGAGAGGAACTTCAGGTCTCCACAATGTTAGCTCGAATGAATGCAATGTTTAACCATGTTGATGCCTTCTTTGCTTTACCAGGTGGTCTAGGCACATTAGAAGAGATCTTCCGTATTTCCTCTTGGGCCCAACGGCACATTCACCATAAACCCATAGGTTTGTTAAATGTTAATGATTATTATGATAAGTTGTTGTCTTTTCTTGATCATGCTGTGGAATAGGAATTTCAAACATCTTCTGCACGACAAATCATAATCTCTGCTGTTACTGCTGAACAATTGATTGACCAACTACAATCTTTCATTCCTATAATTGATCCTTCCATGAGTCGCATAAATTGGTCAACTAAGGAAAGCTGTAAAAAGCTTAGATTGGATTTGAGCCTTCATTTGTGAATCTTTGTGTCTTTTGGTTTTATTATTGTGTTTTGTTGTTTCTTATATTTGTTTCAGTGTGTTTCAGGTTTGTCAGTGTTCGTTATTTCAGGTGATGTCTTCTGTACTCTATCTTTCTACTTTAGGACATTGAGGACAATGTCTCGTTTTGGTTGGGGGGAGAGGGTAGTAATTGATAAAAAAAATTTTTGTTCCATTTCACAAAGCATATGCAAAATTGTTGTTACTAGGATGACAGAGTAAATGAGCTCTTTTGTTAAAGTTACTCTTGAGACGCATCTTAGTAACCATTTTTAACAAAGTCTATCACAATACTTCTTGAAATATTCAGGTTTACAAACTCTCATATTGTTATCACTTAATATTGTTCATATACTCATTTAACATATATTCTTAAACTTTAATTTACACACACATACTTTAACATATGATTATGGGTTGCACATTGGATTATTACATTATTTATGTTCTTTTGTTAAAGGTAACAACTAAGGGAAAGGGATAGTATATAATTTGAAAAAAAAAAACAAAAAAAAAGAGCAAAAAAAATAATATAAAATGATGATAATAAAAATATAGATAAGTTTGGTTTCATAGCCTCCCTAACCTAAGCAATTCAGCCCGAAGGGGTGTTTTAACACCTAATACCCTAAAGTCAACTAACTTGGGAGCTATTGGTCAAACGCTTGTTACATGGGTTGAGGAGAAAAACTGAAGGGAATCAAACATTGCACTATATACATATCAATATCTGCGACCCGAGTTACTAAGCTCGTAGGGGTGTCTCAACACCTAATGCCCTAAGATCAACTAGTCTGGGAGTCATTAGCCGAAAGCTCGTTACATGGGTTAAAGATGCATGATGTTTTAAGTTATATGTGTGTGTGTGTGTGTGTGTGTGTGTGTGTGTAAAAAATAATAATAATAATAATAATCTCAACCCAATGAAGTTAACCTTAAACATTAGAACAAAATTTTTCTTTTCTTCTAAGAAAAGCCCCATAATTATGTGTTGATAGATTGAGCATAACAGAAAGGTTTATTAATATCTTGTTAAGAAGTATTGAGCAGATATATAAATTTAATGAGAGTTTGTTTATCTAGATAGATTAATGGAAGTTGAATGATGAATACCTTGCTTTATGAAATTTGCAAAGCTTTTTTTTATTTTAACGCTTTGATTAGTAGGGACTAGTAATAAGCTGGTTGGGGGGTGTGATTAGTACTTAAAAGTGTATTTTTATCAAGGTTTTGTATCATCATTTTGCACTTGAAGTATCAATAACTCCTTAACTAAATCATGTTTTATAATAATATATCTAATAATATAAGATACTTTTAATTTGTGGTAAATGTTCATTTTAAATGCAGGCCTATCATATAAATAAAAGGATTGATTGATGAATTTAGGAACTAAAATTGAAAGGACAAAGAGATGGCCAAACTTAAAAAAGAGATGCCGGTGCAATCCAAACCAGAACACTGTTCAGTAATTGAGTCATATCTGGAGTTATAGATCTCAGATTTAGGTCTGCTTTATATGGATGGAAATTTAATATATAGGCCTACAACTTTTATATGGAGCCCAAGATCTAAAAAGGTCATTTTCAAGTAAATATTGGAGCAACAACAAAGAAGTTCAAATCTGTCTTCCAGCCTGAGCACTGTTTAGTGTTTGGACCATATCTAGAGTTCTAGAAGTCCAAATGACCTGAATTTTTTATACAAGAAAGCTGAGATAATTTCCTACAACTTTCATATAAATGGTTCCAAATTTGATGTTATCAATGACGTTTTGGGTAGACAAGAGAAGATAAAGATTGTCACCAAGTCAAGAATTGGTCACCCACTCATTCATTAGTCATCAAATCAATAACTTCCAATTTTGGCCTATAAAAGGAGGCATTTTTCATGCATATAGGCATCTTGGTTTCCAGATTAAGATCATGCTCTTGCTTTCTCTCTTTGTATTTTTTGTAATGTTTATGCTTTGCTTTCATTAATATCATATTTATGCCTTTCATTTACTTAGTTAACTTTTATCTTATTTATGCTCTTATTTTGTTTATTTATTTTTCTTTCTTTCATTATGTTTAATTAAGTTTATTATATCAAGGTGAAAAGGTTGCACTAATGGTGTAAGAATAAGAATAGTGTAAACTTAATATGGACTTTAATGTTTGATACTAACATGTTTTGTATTTGTTATCTTGTTCACTTTTTAATACTTTGCTTGTTAAATGACTAATCTTAATTTATGTTGTATAACACTTGGTACAACAAATGTTTGGCACTTTCATAGCCCATACTGTATGGTATAACCGACACCTGAGGTATGAAAGGAACTTGATTTGTTGTTAACATAAGATATAATCATGAATGCTTGACGAGATTTACAAGTATTAGCATTAATCGAATAAGATGACTAATGTAATCATGTTAACAATCTATAATTTAATTGGAACCTCCTTTGTGTGTGGTTTCCAATTGAATAATAAGAGTTTATACTATACTTGTTTGACATACCATTAGTGGATCCTCTAACCTTGACATTTATTGTTATCATTGTTTAATCCTTACGTTAATATTCCATCTCAAAGTTCTCATCTTCTTCTTCTTCTTCTTTTTCCTTTTTTTTATTATTATTATTACTACTACTTCCACTACTACTACTATTATTATTATTAGTACTATTATTATTATTAGTAGTAGTAGTAGTATTGCTACTATTGTTGTTGTTGTTGTTGTTGTTGTCATCTATAATTTATACATTTAACCTCCCTATGTTTCGACCCTAGTCTTGTCGGGTTATTTATTACTTCGACACTTCTAAACTTGAGAGAAGACATCAATCTTTTGGTCGTGTCAATATAACATTAGTGGATCCTTTAACCTTGACATTTGTTGTTATCATTGTTTAATCCTTACATTAATCTTCCATCTTAAAGTTCTCATCAACCTTTTCTTTTTCTTCTTCTTTATAATTACTATTACTATTACGATTACTATTACTACTACTACTACTACTACTATTATTGTTACTATTGTTGTTGTTATTGTTATCTATAATTTATACAATTAACTTCCTTGTAGTTCTGATTGTGCATCTAAAGTGTCATTAAGTCTCTTATTTTACATATGTATTTATTGTTTTTATTTGGTTGTTTTTATAATAATTGATGTGTTTTTTAGTAATGAAGTTTGTTTTAATGTTTCGATAGGTTTTTGGAGCTTAAATGAATTAATTCACAAAATTCAACGTCGGAATTCAAAACAAAGAATTGAAGAGACATTTAGTTGAAGATTGAAGCAAATCTTGGTTCAAATAAGTGCTCCAAATTTGTCCCAAAAATCAATTCTATTCCAATTCTAGAAAAGGATATCATATGATTTATTTCAAGCCCAAACTTGCCTTATGTTGTGTGCAAACTTCAACCATTAAACACTCAAGGTTTCAATGTCAATCTTAGCCCAAATAATAAGTACATTTGTATACTTATTTGATGCTCAAATTAAGCCCAAAAATCAGCCCCAAATCAGCCCTAAATCAACCCCAAATCAACCTTCAAATCAACCCAAACACAATCCATGATCTTACATGTCCACACAACAAATAACAATTGATTTATTTTGGGCAATCCATTGATCCAAGAAGGCAAGCACATGGATGGAAAGCTGGAGGGGATATTTTAACATTATTTTGGGTCAAAAAGAAGAAGGAGACACCTCATAAATGAGGAAGAAAAACGTGCACCAAAGTAGTTGTAAAGCTGTCTTGATTTGATTTTTCAGAACACCTTTCGGTGTTTTGCCCATAACTTTTGACTCAGGTGTCCAAATGAGCTGTTCTTTAATTATCTGGAAAGGTGACAGAATTTCCTATAAATATGTCTCTAATAGACTTCTCCAAAAAAAGCTTCTAAGAGGGTCGAATTGCTGTCCAAAGTTAGAGTCAGATTTGTGTCCGAATTTTTTCTGAAATTGTATTGTGTTCTTCTTTATAGATTTCGGTTCTTTAGTTTGTAAAACTTATTTTTTCAGTTGGATTAAAGTTCTTTCATGTTTATTGAAGTGTTCTTATATATAATCATGGTTGGCTAAACTCTTTCTTGGATCCAAATCAAGGATAATGGTGATTGAGGTGAGTTCTTTAGGATATGAATGAATCTTAATGTTTATCTTCTTATTGTCTTCATGAATGATTTATTATTGTAAAGAAATTTTAGAAATCATTTAGGTAATGTTATAATCTTGAATTTTTATGCACAAACTTTAGTTTTGGTATAGAGATTGCTTGATTCAATGTCTTACTTAATATGAAAGTACTTGTTCATTCTTAAGCAATAATCAATCTTCATCTTTCTAATCTTCATTGTAATATCTTCTGATCTAATATCACCATCGTTGAGATTAGGTTGAGTTATCTTATATATGTTGAAGAAATCACCAATACATCACCATTAAAATTGATTTAGACCAAGACTTACTTTTCTTGTCATTTAAAATCTATTTACATTTTTTTTATCTTTGAAAACAAATCCATCAATTATTTTCAACCAAGTTATTGTTAATTTAATTTCTCTTGAGTTTTTTTTTGTTACTTAGCTTAATTTCCAGATCTAGCTCTCTGTGGATATGACCTCGATCTTACCGAGTTAATTGCTACATCGCACACTCGTGCACTTGCGAGTTAAAACAAGCCGATCATAAAAAGCGGTCAAGCAAGTTCGACCCCGGTCTTGTCGGATTATTTATTACTTCGACACTCCTGCACTTGGGAGAAGACATCAATTTTTTAGTCGTGTCAATAGTCAACCAAAACTATGATAGATTACAAAGACAACCTACATATTAGCCTGAAACTATGAACCAAAGGTAATGAAACATCCAACTCAATGTAAGCCTGAACATAATCAATACTGATGATGCCAAGGGTTTGCTCATTACATGATAATGGTCTCCCTACTATACTCAACCATCCCAAGCCTTGTTTCATTCCAAAAAGAAAATGGTAAGCCCTAAATATGAATTTGAACCAAAAAATTAGAGATTTTATGTTTATCTAGGATAAAATGAGGGTGTCATGGTTGAAGGAGAATGATCTCCCTCCTAAACATCCATAAGCCCTTCTCAATAATTGAATGAACTTTATTTTCACTTTTAAATTGAAAAATCATAAACCCTTGTTGGATCAATATAACATTTTCAATGCCAAAGTCTTTCCAAACCTGAAAAGAAATAGAGTTTATTGTATGGTAAGACATCCATTAACCCGAAAAGAATCCCACCATATTATGGCTCTATCATGATATGTTCTTATCAACAACATGGTCTACAATTTCAAAAATCATGCTAATGGCTTACCTTGGGAATGAAGCAATATTAGCTTGAGTTGCCGAGTTTGATACTCTCATCTTATCCACCATAGGCTTTTGGTTAGTTAGTGGTGTTAAGGGAGGGGTTGTTTTTTGTGGTGGTTTTATGCGTGATGGTGGTGCTTTATGTGGTAGTGTGGTGGGTTTTTCTATAAAGGTAATAAGGGTTTTGATTTTAGGTTATTTTGGGTGGTTTGGAGAGGTTATATGGTGGTGTGTGTGTGGGGAAGGGGGGTTCGGTCTTGTTGGTGTCAATTTAGTGATGTTTGTGGTGGTGGTGACGTTGGTGAAGATGATATAGAGGGCAATAGAGATAAAGGTTATAGTAGCCATGATTAAGTAAAAAAATTCCAAACTTAGACAATAAATTCAAAATGAATCCACTTAAATTCTGGTAGAAGTTTTATCCAAATCTAAATGCTAAACATAAAGAGATGGCCTTGACAATGTCATGCGACACTAATATAGACAGCCTCTGTTTAAGGAAAATGAAGTTTCAAACATTAAAGGAAGAAAGAAAAATTACAGTATAAATCTTGCCCAAATCCAATGGTTATGTTCATAGAATAAAGATGTATTCATTATAATTTTGCCCTTTTCAATTATCAATTTTTTCAAATACACTCACCCCTTCAATATTTTTTATTTAGCGGAATACTTCCATTTAGGCAGGGGTATGCTTTATTTTTAATTTTTCTCAATTAATTCTTCACTTATTCATCAAATGGTCAGTCAAACATACCTCTACAAATTTCTATGCTAACAATTCTGCTCCTTCAATTTATTGTTTTGGTCGAAACCATATAAAAAGGGAAGGATATTTTTTCTTCAATATTTTTATTTAAAAAAAATTGAAACCTTACTGACACGAAGAAAAGATTGATGTTTTTCCAAGTGTAGGAGTGTCGAAGTAATAAATAACTCAGCAAGATCGGGGTCGAACCACAAGGAGGTTAATTGTACAAATTATAAACAACAACAATAATAGCAATAACAACAATAACTATAATAATAATAATAATAATAATAATAATAATAATAATAGTAGTAGTAGTA
>NW_011500382.1:163232-165587 GCF_000495115.2 Populus euphratica
AATTGGAGCCATTTGAAAACATGAAAGTTGTAGGCAATTTTCTCAGCTTTCTTGTGTAACAAATTCAAGTCATTCAATTTTTTATAATAGATTGAATTCTCATAAACATCTTAAATTATATTTTCTAAGGAGCAACATTTGTCCAAATATAATAGTTCAAGAATGTTTGTTTACATAATATGATTCTGAAAATATAAATTGGGGCAATAATAAATTATTTAGTGTTAAATTAATTTATTGTGTGTTATCTAATGTTTAGAGTTTGATTCTAATATTATTTCTCAAACCCTCACACTCACTTACCAAATAAATACTGACAAGAACAAAACAATTTATAAATATAACTTTTTTAAAAACATGTGTAAGAAAGAAACAAAAATATATAGGTTTTTGATAAGAGAAAAATAGAAGGAAAAGTTTTCTCAACATCTTTTTTATAGATCTAATACCTTAAAAATATTTTCTTTATACACTTTTAAGTACTAATCACTTACCCATTGCTTATTCATTCAATTAACCGTCAATTCCTCATCAAATCAATAATCATCCCATCACAATAGCATAAAACAAATTTCTAATTATACTAAAAGTCTTAAACTTTCCACAATCACAAAAATACAATAAAACATAGTTTAAAAAGGTATATTACCTTCCAAATAAGATGAAAATGGAAGATCAAAGCTTGGATGGCACTTACAAAATCACTTCTCTTTCTCTTTTTCTGTGAAACCATAGCCTCCAATAAGAAAAAACTTGATTTTTCTTTTAATTTCCTTGTTTAATAACTCCTAGTCCTTCTTTAACCTCTTAATCTACCTCACTTTATGATTTTAAAGTGGGGTTTTTCAATTTATCTCTTAAAATTTCCTCTCCTTTCTCTCTTCTCTCATGACACGCCAAAAGTGTTAAAAGATAAACACTATTCATGTATTTATAGGTCCATTAAGTTTTTTATTACCATCTTATCGTTTAGTTCTGTGCTTCGATAAATTTTCTTTTTACTTGGGTTTATTTACCGTGTCCAAATATTCTTATAGCAAAAATATTATTTTTTTATTTTATTTCACATTATTACATGCATGTATATTTTATTTTAATTTAACCATATTTAATCTCTAAGGTTATCTCATGTTGATGCCAAAATCCTATTAGGGTTTACATTCTCCCCTCTAATTAATAAATTTCATCCTTGAAATTTGAGTTTTCACACTTGTGTCCAAGAATAATTTTGGATGTTTCTTTTTTATTTCAGATTCTCTTTCCCTGGTTTCTTCCTTAATTTGAGAGCTTCTCTATAAAAATTTAACCATAGGAATCTTTTTATTCCTAAGTTCCTTCTCACTATGTTTTTAACACCTTCACCAACTTCATTTCTAAGGTTAGGTTTTCTTTAATTTCTATAGAAATATGGGGTAACACTTGTGACAGATCCACCTGAGCTCGTTATAACATTGACACATGGAATACATTATGTATATTTGATAAATATAGAGGTAAAGCCAATTGATATGCTACAAGCCTAATTCTTTTTACAATTTGTAAGGCCTAATATATCTTGGTGTTAATTTTTCTTTCATGGTAAACCTTATCATTTGTTTTCAGGGTGCGACCTTCAAATAAACATGAATCCTACCTTAAACTCTCGAGGTCTCCTTCTAAGATCACCATAACTCTCTTATCTATCTTGAGTTGCCTTCATTCGATCCTTTATAACCCTCATTTTCTTTAAGGTGATCTTAACAATCTCAGACCTAATCAATTTCTTGTCACCTATTTCTTCCTACACACACTAGTTTTCAACACTTTCTACCATACAACATTTCATATGAAGTCATTCACATAATGGCCTGATAGCTATTATTTTTAGGCAAATTCTACTAGCGGTAAGTGATCCTCCTAGTTGCCTTTGAATTCCAATACCCAAGTTCTCATCAAATCCTCTAAAATATGAATAGTTCTTTTAGATTGTCTATCCATTTAAGGATGAAAGGTTGTATACAAGTTTAACCTTATCCCAAAGCATTATGAATGCTTGGCCATAACCGAGATGTAAACTTGAATTCTCTATCTGATATGATGGGAATTGGTACCCTATGCAATCTCACTATTTCATTTGCATACAACTTAACTAATTTATCCACCGAGTCAATCATTTTAATAGGTAAAAAGATGGCAGACTTGGTAACTCTGTCTAAAATACTTAGATAACATCACTCCCTTTCTTTCCTTTAGGTAATCCTAAAATAAAATTCATGATAATATCCTCCTAATTCCACTAAGGTATTAATAATGACACGACGAAAAGATTGATGTCTTCTCCCAAGTGCAGGAGTGTCGAAGTAATAAATAACCCGG
>NW_011500382.1:173797-175078 GCF_000495115.2 Populus euphratica
GTTAAGGAGTTATTGATACTTCAAGTGCAAAATGATTATATAAAACCATGATAAAAATGCACTTTTAAGTACTAATCAAATAACAATTGTAAAGGTCCTCCTGGCATTTGATGCTCTACTTTCACATGTTGATGTATAGCACAACTAGTTATATATTCGGCTATTTGCTTCTTTATTTTCAGCCACCAATAGAACTCTTTTAGGTCCTTATACATTTTAGTGCTTCTAGGATGTATAATAACTCTTAACCCATGAGCCTTTTTCAACACTTCATCCTTCAAAGTCCTATCTTTTGGTAAATATAGTTGTTTTTTTATATGACTAAACCATCTTGTATGATCTTAAAAAGAGTTTCATATCCTAACTTCACCTTATCTCTAATCTTACTAATACCAACATCCCTTCGTTGAGCTTCCTATAAGAAGGACTTTACTCTTACTTAAGCCAATAAGGAGCCATCAAGCCCAACCTTTATTCTAGCATCAATCTTTCTTAACTATAATAACACCCTTTCATTAGAATCTTCTAATCTGATAGTTACTACTCTATTCTTATAACTAAGAGCATTTGTCATATCATTTGCTTTTTTAGGGTGGTATTCGATTATAAAATCATAATTTTTAATGAATTCCACCTTCATCTTTGTTGTATATTCATGCTATTCTACATCATTAAATATCTCAAACTTTTATAATCCATAACAATTTAGACTTAAGACCCATACAGATAATGCCTTTATACCCTTAAAGAAAAAACCATAATGGCCAACTAGAGATTATGCATTGAGTAATTGACTTTGTAAAGCTTTAACTATCTTGATATGTAAGCAACCACCCTTCTATGTTGCATCAAAATGCATCCAAGACCTTACTTTGAAGCATCACTATAAACGTTAAATGTGTCAAGTCTTCACTCTAGATTCCACGATGCAATCTTTGTCGACTTATCCTCTATAATTAGTCTAGCTAAGTCCACTAGACAGGGATTCATGAACAACAATGATTATGCATCAAAAGTGTCATTAAGTCTCTTATTTTACATATGTATTTATTATTTTTATTTGGTTTTTTTTATAATAATTGATGTGCTTTTTAGTAATGAAGTTTATTTTAATGTTTCGATAGGTTTTTGGAGCTTAAATGAATTAATTCAGGAAATTCAACGTCGGAATTCAAAACAAAGAATTGAAGAGACATTTAGTTGAAGATTGAAGCAAATCTTGGTTTAAATAAGTGCTCCAAATTTGTCCCAAAAATTAATTCTATTCCAATTCTAGAAAAC
>NW_011505021.1:0-1072 GCF_000495115.2 Populus euphratica
GTAGTGGAGATATATGAAAAGGTAATAACTTTGCAGTCAACAACCTCCTAAATAGAGTGACAATCAACATCTATATGCTTTGTTGCCTCATAGTAGAAAAAGATGTTAGGTTGGGTGATGATTACATAGATAAGACTATTGACCAGCTTTCAATAGAGAGTGGAATCCTCAAGAAGGTCCCTTTTATCACTCTAATATTTAACTTTAATTTCTATAAGAATGTAAAAAAAATAGAGTTTGTGAACCACGTTAACTAAATGAAATTCTAAATATACTTGTGTTAATTTAAAAGATTCTTTGAAACTCACGATGCACCTCTAACCTAAAAAATAGATGAGTTATTTAAGGTCTTTCATGTTGAAAGTAGAATGCATCAATTTTGAATCTCATAGATAACTATTATATCAAAACTAGTGACAATGTCATCTACATGAATAATGAGCATTATTATACCATTAGATATTCTTTATAGAAAAATAAAAGAGTCATAATGACTATGAGTGAATGAAAACCTAACAAGAGTGGTGCAAAAATTTTCAAACCATGTTTTTGGTGTTTGTTTCAAACCATATAAAAAATAATTTAATTTAAAAACATCGGTAAGTGGGGAAATAGGCATGCCAAAGGGGTTCATGCAAACCTCCTCCTTATGATCATCGTGTAGAAATGTATTTTTAACATTCATTTAATGTAAAGTCTGGGATTAAAAGTTAGCAATGGATATGATCATGCACACAATGGTCATCTTGGTAATTAGTGCAAATATCTTGTCATAACCCAATTTTTGATGACATAAAATTAAAAAAACAATGAATGAAAATTGAGGTTTGGCTCAAGACAACACAAATTGGAAGCTTTAAGAGTTTAGTCATGTTGGATTTATGACTTTGGAAATTAATTTTGAAAGAACTAGAAAGAATTAACTGGTATGGGGTTCCAATTAAACTTTGATTGTGTTTAATTAATGATATCGATAATTTGATTGAAGAATGAATAAGTTTGAGGACTTAATTAAGCTTAGAGTTAGTTTAATTAACAAAATCAAGAGCATAATTGAATAAATATTAAATTT
>NW_011505021.1:1253-4446 GCF_000495115.2 Populus euphratica
GTCCAAGGACCGTTTTGTAAAAGGCACTGAAATTTTGTTTAAGGGTCCGATTAGAAAACTTAGAGGACCAAATTGAGAAATGGTCATTTCCCATCCAAAACGCATCATTTCAAGCATGCACCATTTCTCTTCTTCTTCCTCGGACGCTGAAAGCTAGCCTGCACAAAAGGAATCGAAATGGTGAAACACCGGCATCCTAGTTCGACCAAAATTCTATTTGCAAATCTTATCTTTGCGAAGATTACAACCCTGGAGAGATAAGGATAAATTTCTCACACCTTCATGATTACAAAAGGGAGTCCAACAGAGGTGGGATTGTTGGTGCCTCAATCCGGTTGAAACACAATGTCCCTAGGCCTTATCATGGTCTTGGGAAGATAAGCAGCATGGAAGCCTATAAAAGGCAAACGGGCTGGTAGAAAAGGAAGGGGGGAGGAAGAAAAATAGAACACAAAAAAAAAAGCAAAGGAGAGTATATGGAGAAAAAAAACCCAAAAAGAAACTAAAGAAATAGAAGGAGATAGAACATAGAAGACCAAAACAAAAAGGAACAACAGAAAACTAGAAAGCAAGAATGTTGTCAAACATCAGTAATTTCAAGTAAATTTTCTGCAAAAACCAAGTAAATCTTTTATTTTCCCCCCGCTCTCCACTCTCATTCACTAGAAATTGTTCACTTTGTATTTTTAATTACCCCACCCCTGTAGCAAGCATGTGTGAATAGTTCACACATGCTTGCAGCCAAAGAAAGTAAACCGGTTGGGTTACTAATTTGAACTAATAACTGGGCCAGCAGCTTAGTTTAGTTCAAACTATATGATTGGGCTAGACCCAGCCCTAAAAAAAAGTAAAAAAGAAATAGGTCGGGTCTGGGTTTTAAGCCCATCTGGCTCAAATTATGTTTACTATGGGTGTGTTTAGCAAAACACACCCTTATGCCTTGATCATAACTTTTTTGCCCATTCTAATTTGATATTTCACCAAAAGATCCAATTTTCGATATCAGAAAATTTCAAAAATATTTAGGTATCTTCTTTGATTTATTTGTGGGCCCCTCACATGTTTATTTATTTTTTCTTTCCGTTTTGTATTTTTTCAGCTATGTACTCAATCTATGGATTATTACTGGTAAACGCAAATTTGTAGTGCAATCCTTTTTTATTTCCATCTAAAAAGGGCAAAAAGTGATAAAAGGATAGAGAAAAAAAGAAAATGACATTGAAAATTTCTTCTTTAAATTTATTTTTTGCAAAATTATTCACTGACGCTAGAATTAAGAATATCATAATTTTTTAGATTTTTAGGATATTTACCAGCGCCAGAGTTGGAAATATTCATAGGAATTGTTCACTGATGCATGAACATAAAAAAAAAAAAGGAAAAAGGGAGAATAAATCATTAACAATTTAGGCAAAACAAGCAATGCATCTTACTTCAGATAGGACGCTTAAGGAATGATAATATCTTTCCTTTTACGTACCAGTGTCATTCTATAGAATCTTTGTTAACCAGTTAGGGCTCCTAGTGACCATAATACTAGGTAGCGACTCCTTGAATTGGACTTTTCCCCCTAAAAGAACTAGATACCGTATATCTATTTTTTTTCATGAGATTATTTTTTAATCGGTCGTTACGATGTCTAGGTGTGATATAGCTCATCATAGTCTAGGCCATACTTTTATTTGTTGCTAATAACCACCAACTGAGCCTTATAATAATCTACAAATCCATTAAAACAAAGCTTTATAGAAAACACTCACTTACTCTTAATAGGTTTTGTAGATAGAGGACACATAACAACATCCTAAATGTGATTTTCTTCTAGTGCTAGAAGTTTTATTCCAATAGGATTTTGCCAACACTCATTCATCATTGCTTGTTTGTATCTTGAAATAATAGGAATAAAAAACAAAGTGGTTGTTAAGGATAACAAAGTTTCAAAACTAAATCTATTTAAGGATTTACAAACCCGAGTATTATGTTTGAAAGGAGTAGGTGTAATTATTGGAATAAAATCAGTAGTCGAAGGATGATATGAAGAGGGCTTCAGAGGTGTAGGAATCTAAGTTGATAGGGAGCAAAATCATCGCTAGTATAATAGAAGAGGATTAAAAGTTATCATATCTACGTAGGAATCTGAGTTGATAGGGAGCAAAATCATCGCTAGTATAATAGAAGAGGATTAAAAGTTATCATATCTATAAAATGGTTAGTAAATAATTATAAAATATAGAATATAGGGAAAATAGGATCACGATAAGTTTGCAAAAATAAATGATTTTCTAGAAAAATAACATTTTTAGAAATCCAAAAAGACCTATATTTGAATTATAGAAAAGAAACCCTTATGTGGTGTATAAAATATCCTAAAAAAGCACATTGGACAGATTGAGTTGTGAGTTTTACGTGTTCATGTGTAGAAAGACGAACATAACACACACATTTAAAGGTATGAAAGGTAGAATAGGTCAGAGTATAACCAAATAATTGAATGAAAAGAGATTTGTGATGTATTAAAAGAAAAGACAATATGTTTGTAAGATGGACGGTAATGAAGAGAGCTTTACACTAAAGCCTAAAAGGCATAAATGACTCTAATAATAAGGCACATAAAATACCAAGAAAGTGTCAATTTTTTCTTTAGCTGCCCTATTTTGCTAGGGGGCTAAGGGATAAGATGTTTGAAAGATTATACCATAAGTTTATAGGTATTCCTGTAACAAATGAGACATGTATTAACCCATATTGTTGCTATCCAATTTTTCACTTATATTTTTGATAAACTTTCAGAAAAAACCAAAAATAGCAAAAAAAAAAAAAACAATGAAAACCCTAAAAAATATATTTTTCATATATTTGCATCGTTTTTAGCATTTTCAACGTTGTTTCAGAAGAATTTAAATTTTTAAAGGTATTTTGAACACGTTTAGCTTTTAACATGTTAATTTTACAATCACTGATTTTCTTTGTTGAGTCGATGTAAATAGTGCTCACTTTTAAAAATACAAAAAAATAAGAAAAAATCAAAATTGACAAAAAATAAAGTTGAGGGATCAATGTGTTTTGAGGAACAAACCATTTTACCTATAAATAGAGGTCACAACAAACACTTAAAATGGGGGAGAAAAATTTGAAGGCATAGGGACGGAGAAAATTTTAAGGGAAAACAAAAAAAAACCCTAAACCTAATCAT
>NW_011504645.1:0-3052 GCF_000495115.2 Populus euphratica
TTTACTGATTTTTTTTATGTAATTTAAATCACAAGGCCTAATTTTAGTCATCACGTAATCATTAGTTAGTTATATATGATGTTTATTTTATTCATGCAAGATATATTTATTATTAATATTTAAAAAAAAATTAATATTTATTTATATTAAAGTTAGAATAAATATAAAATTCTTAAAATAAAAATATTTTACAAATAAAATTATAAAATAATTATAATTATAATATTTTTATTGCATTAAAATATTATTCTTAAATACTAATGGTTGATGCTCTATTAACATACCAGTACATATAATATATTTTTTTATGAAAAAAATATTGCTTTCATAAGTTGGGATATAAAACAATATTTGGAATTAATATATAAATACTTTTAAATGAGTTTATTGATAACCTTGTCCATAATAATTAAACATATATTTTAAAAAAATCTATTAAATAGAAAAAGAAAATAATTTTAAAAAATTAAATTTGTATAAAATTCAAGTATGCAAAAATAAATTATCTTAATATGAAAGCCAAATATTTATTAAAAACTTATACGTTCAAATACAATGAAACTAGAACAAAGACGGTGTTGGAGGAGGTTGGTCGTTTCTAGGATCATAAAGCCAATAAGAAGGTGCACATGCATCTCGTATTTGTGATCTAATATCCAAAACCATTTGGCGAAGTTCTTCATATTTTTTATGTTTATTTTATTCATGCAAGATATATTTATTATTAATATTTTTTTAAAAAATTAATATTTATTTATATTGAAGTTAGAATAAATATAAAGTTCTTGAAATAAACATATTTTACAAATAAAATTATAAAGTGATTATAATTATGATATTTTTATTGTATCAAAGCATTATTCTTAAATACTAATGGTTGATGCTCTATTAACATTAGACATTAATTAGAATTGTTCAGACCGGTACATATGATATTTTTTTATGAAAAAAATATTGTTTTCATAAGTTGGGATATAAAAAAATATTTGGAACTAATAGATAAATACTTTTAAATGAGTTTATTGGTAACCTTGTCCATAATAATTAAAAATATATTTTTTAAAAAAATCTATTGAATAGAAAAATAATATAATTTTAAAAAATTAAATTTGTATAAAATTCAAGTATGCAAAAATAAATTATCTTAATATGAAAGCCAAATATTTATTAAAAACTTATACATTCAAATACAATGAAACTAGAATAAAGACGGTACTGGAGGAGGTTGGTCGTTCCTAGGATCATAAAGCCAATAAGAAGGTGCACATGCATCTCGTATTTGTGATCTAATATCCAAAACTATTTGATGGAGTTCTTCATAATCAATAGAGTCATTCATATTTTTTATTTAGATGGGTCATATGCTCTAGCACTCCTTGCTATAACAAGGTCGCAAACTCTGGATACTGAATGCTTGATATTGATTACAAGCTTCCAATAGTTGAAACATTACGAATCATTCGCAAGTTTTCAGCTATAGTATTGGAGAGTTCGTGCATTCAATTTCTATCGAGTTCACCAAATGATTTTATTTCCATCCATAAATCCAGATCGAAATCTAGATGGGTTGAAGGATTGTCCCTGTATCTCTCCTTCAATTAACTGTTATATGTCTTTTGAAAATAAAAAATGAAATCATCAAATTCAAGAAAATAATATCTTATAAAAGAAAATGGTTGAACAAACATACCACAAAGTGTTGAGCTTAATTATCAATGAATTATTGAGCCTCTTTTTTACAATCTTCACTCTACACGTGTGTCTTCACAAAAAGTTTTATTGGGTTTGACTCATGTCCAAGAACCGTAGTATGTAAGAAAAAAATTATCAGTTAAATATATTTATAAATAAAAAAATTAATAAAAAATAAATATAATTAAAATAACTCTTACCATTTACTTCACATATGAAACGCATAGAACATAGCCACCAATATGTGTGGTAACCAAATTGTGAATTTACCGGCTTCGGTTGCCCTCACTAGACTATGAACATCAAGTGAAATACTCAGATGTCACGTGCTGAATATATTTTGTCCATATATTCTCCAGGATGTATGGTAGCCTGAAATCCTTCTAGACCGTCATGTCATTCTAGCCTAGTAAAGCATTTTCTCTAGCATATTTTTTAGATTTTTTTATGTTTTATACAAAAAATCATGCAACCTATATGATTCAAATGTATTATATATGAGTTAATGACAAATAAAATTTTAATATTTAAAATTCAAAAAAAATATTGAATTGTTTTCAATGTTACCTAGTTGTAACGTGATTCTTTCAAACCCTCCTCGCAACATTATCATTTGCTTTATCCCACTCAAATTTAGCCTTGGAGTAAAAATTTATAAAAAATAATTCAATAGTTTCAATAAAGTAAAGGAATTAACATAAAAAAATAGTAAATATTTTAAGTTAACACTAAACTTAAATCTTGTAAACCATGCATCGACCTGTGACTTTCAATTAGGATGTTTAGAAACCTAACTCCATTGAAACAATAAAATTTTCATTGACAATTTAAATGTTGATGTTATTATTCGGGCAACCTCAATATTTGTGAAATTAAAAATTGATAATTTGAATGACATATTATTTATTCATAAGTTGTTAAACATAAATCAATTCAAAGCAAAACAAATTTGCATTGAAAGGTCATCTTTCCAATGTGCCTCATACTTATAATTGAATGGATCCTGTTGTGAAGGGATACCTCCTTTACATTACGGAACCGCACTTGAAGAGGCATGTCGTGAGTTGACGTATATGCTTCAAGTGTCTCTTTTTAGTCGGCACCTAATGACACGTTATTATCATCATCTCTGCTAGAAGAACTAGCTGTAATCGTGTGCTCATGATGTGCACATGATTTTCTCTTATGTATCTACACAAATTTGATGAATATTTGAATAAACAATTTCATATTTTTTTAAAAAAAAATAGCAACACCTCCCCTATACTAACATGTTTTGTATTTGTTATCTTGTTTACTCTTTAATACTTTGCTTGTTAAATGACTAATCTTGATTTATGTTGTATAACACTTGGTACAA
>NW_011504645.1:3461-3621 GCF_000495115.2 Populus euphratica
ACTACTCCTACTACTATTATAATTATTGCTACTAATAAGAGTTTATTTAATCATTATAATTATTCTTTCTAAGCTTTTAATTCAAATCTTGATGCTACTAGTCAACTACGAAAATTACAAATAAATGAGCTTGAGGAAATAAGAAATGATGCATATGAAA
>NW_011504645.1:4793-4984 GCF_000495115.2 Populus euphratica
CAAAAATAAATAAATAAATAAAAAGAAAGAGAGAGAGTGTGTGAGACTCTAGCTGACCTACATCTAGGTGATATGATTGCCTTTTTAATTTTTCATCTGTAAAATCCTTCATTCCTTCCCTTCATTTATACTCAAACCATACATTCAACAAATATAGAAGTGTGTAGAAATGGCAAGTTCCTCAGGTCATC
>NW_011504645.1:5133-5198 GCF_000495115.2 Populus euphratica
ATGACAGTCTTGGGTTAATAGGAGGTGTGTTAATAGCTGCATTTTTAGGAGGTAGTCGAGTTTTG
>NW_011504645.1:5364-5458 GCF_000495115.2 Populus euphratica
CAACGGCACATTCATCATAAATCCATAGGCCTGTTAAATGTTAGGTTATTATAATAAGTTGTTGTCTTTTTTTGATCATGTTGTGGAACAGGAA
>NW_011504828.1:0-4920 GCF_000495115.2 Populus euphratica
CAAGGAGGGTGAAACTGAAAAATAAACATACGGTGAATGATGAAACTAAAAAAAAATTAACTTAAAAAAAAGAAAAAAAACAAGACAACCCGTGTGAATATTCTAAACCTGAATTAATGCCCCAAACTTATAACTTGTAAAATCTTAAGCTCAAGTTTAATAAGAAAACTCAATTCTAAATCAATTTAATATTAAAGAATAAAATCATAAAAAAAATTTTTGCTAATGCAAAAAAAATTACATAAAAAACAAATCATATCGTATAAAAAAAGAAATTGAAAGGGATGAAATTATAAAAAACCACAATTCAAAAAATTATCTAAAACAAAATACATAAAAATCAAAAGAATAAGAATCAAATTTGACACAAAAGAGGATGAAATTAAAGAAAATTCCAAATTTATAAATTCTAATAAAAAAATAAAAAAACAAAAATTAAATCTGAATGAAAAACAAATTGAAAAGCTAATTTGAATTTTTGAGATGCCACACGCAAAAATTGAGGTAATAAGAGAAAAAAAAGCTTACTAATACCAAACCGGAGGTCAAAATGCCACACAAGGCATCTTGGAAAAGAGGGGTCGTTGAGATGAATCCAACCGCATCAAGAAAGCTCATTGTTGACCGTCAAAATCACCTGCACGCATCGCTAAAAAACAGTGGAGCATCTGACCTGCTACTTATGTCATGCATGAGACATTTTTTTTTAATATTCTATATTTAATAAAAGACTAAATTGCACTTAATTCAACATAAATATAACAAAAAAAAAGTGAAAAAACAAACAGTCATGGACAGTAATTTATCCATTTTTTTTCTTTTTAAAGGCACAATCACCTTTGCATTGTTCAAATAAAAAGAGAAAAATAAAAACAACCTTGTTTGACAACTTATTACATTTTTCTTTATAAGGGCAATTTAGTTATTTAATTGTGCAAAAAACACAGTTCTTAGGCATTTTTCTTCTTGAACTATATTTAGGCTGTATTCCTCTTTTAGAAACTTTAACCCTTCTTTCTTGATAGCTTCATGCTTGTGAAGTTTAGGTTGACTCATTTCTCCATCGTAACCTAATTTTCTTTTACTATAAAAAAAAAATACAACCAAATTAGAAAGAAAAATTATTTCTTTTATATGGTATTCTTTCTTGACAAGTGTAGAGCTTATATCCCTTTTTGTTTACCAAAGATTCAAAAATAAAAATAAAATATTACAAGCGTTGTTAGAAATACACCTTTTAAAGATGTAAAAAAGTTAGTTTTTAGAAATATTTATTGTTTTAATAAATACAAAAATAAAATGTGTTTATTTCACATGAAGAGTGAACTTAACACCTTGCATGCTTCTTTTTCTTCTTCTTTTTTATTTTTTTTACTCTTTTTCAATCAAGCTTTTCTATAGCCAAATTAAAACATATTAGGCTTGAAATTATGGTAAGAATACAACATTTAAAGATAAAGAAATCAAATATAAAATACAAAGAAAGTTTATGGTTAATTCTACATTAATGACAATTTGTATTTTGGTCAAAAAATTTATTTATTTTTAAAATTTTTCAGTCCCTATAATAGAGAGGGGAGAGAGAAAATTACCTAAAAATAATAAGGAGAGAGAAAGTGATTAGTTAACACCAATTCTAGCTATGGAAAAAATCGATCTTTCTACCAAAAGGTTTCATTTGACGAGAAAAATTCTATTATAATGTTTTTTGGCCTTCCCTTTGAGTTCCATTATCAATTAGAGTTGATTTTTTTGTTTTTCAACTCATTTTTAAGTTATTTGATGTCATAACTAGAGTTATTTAGGTCTTTAGAGTGTTTTCAAGTAAAAAATAGTTAAATTTTTTACTTTTTGGTATAAAAATATCTTGATTTTTCAGTCTCTTTTATTATGGCTGAATTCTAAAAAAAAATGATTATATGTTGTTTACATATTTTTTAATAAAAAAATAAATTCTAAGTACAACTATGGTCGGGAAACCAATGCTCGAGCTTTGTTTCTTTAGAAGCCAAAGCGCATTAGGCCACCTACACCAAGCCCACACACTTAGCACTTTTTACTTCTTTCTATTTTTTTCTTCTTTAATTTTTTATGAATTTAGATTTAAATGCATTATAGAAAATTTTTATTCAATTTTGTCATCTTTCACAAATAATACTATAGGTGTTTTTTGGAAATTTAAACTTTAATTTTTTTAGTTGATATATGTTTAATATGAAAAAAAATATTATGATATATAATCAACATAAAGTTTTTATTTTGTAAGATTTTTAATAAATTTGTTATATGATCTTATCACATTTATCAATACTTTTTTTTTCTTCTAAAAAACACAATTAGATTGTGAGTTTTTAAGTTTGACCCGCTATATTGGTTTATTGACAATATTAAAAAGTTCACCGCAACCTGAATATTTTTTTTTATATATTCAAAATAACTTTGGTCTAATAAGCAATATAGCATGAAAAGTAATTTAGTTTATTCTAAATAAAAAAAAAAGGGTTTGGGGATTGTTAACAACCATCACCCGAGAAAAAAATCACCATATCCAAAAGATTATACTAAACTAATTTAAATTTTCAAGGATAAATTTCATCTTTCATTAATCTCTATTAAACATAATTTTAAAATAATATATTTTCTATGTTGTGGTAATGTAATAACACAAATTCCTTTAAATTTAAGGTATGAAATCTAACAATATTGTGTGTGAAGAAGCAAGTGGTTTATCAATATTGCTAAAGATATAAAACATAATTGCCATAAAAACCAAGTTTTTTTTTGTTACAAGTTTTGGAAGAAGAAGGTGAAATGATTGAGAAAAGTGGGAAATTGAGAGTAGAAAAAATTTAGATTTTATTACTGTTACAGTTTTAATGTCTAGCTCTATACAAAGCGTTTTAAATTCAAAGAATGAAAAAGAGCCACCAAGTACTGACTATTATTATAATCAAGATCTCGTAACATTTAGTAAGACCACTGTGGTAATCAGTGTCGAAGATAGAAACTTTGTTAACAAGTGGATGATAGTTTTTTTTTTTTTACATTTTAAAAGTGTTTTAAAAAAAAATTGATTTTTTCCCTTCCTTTATTTTTTTATGTTTTTATATTATTTTAATATCCTAATGTTAAAAATAGTTTTTTATTTTTTAAAAAATAAAAAATTATTATTTTGATGCATTTCTAAGCAAAAAGTATTTTGAAAAACAATCACCACCACACTTTCAAACACCCCTAAAATGTTTGAATCAAACCATTAACTATAACTAAAAGGAATCAACTTTTTACTGTGTTGAAATTACTGTGTATTCTCTCACAATACACTATGAATTGGAGCAGTGTATTTTTTGGTAAATTTTACTTTAGTTCTCCAACTTTTATTTGCACGATTTGGCTCTTTTGAACACAAATTAGCCTCCAATTGCATATTTTTTTAGAATGACAGGTTGAATTGAAAGATAAGAGAGTGAAGTAAAAATCTCGGGTAACATGAAGGGTGGATTGAAAGTTTTGTTAAAATATTCATTTTAATGCCTCATCTTTTTTAGATATTAAGTGACAAATTCCTTGAATTTGAAGATAACACATTTTGATATCTAACTTTATTTTTTTTTCAGTCCTTTTCTTTTTAGAAAAAGAGAAAAGGAGTCATTGAATTTCAGTTTAGAGAGAGAAAATAATTTTTGGAGAAGATTTTGATCACCAAAATAATTTATTTTTGTATCAAAATGTTTTATATGATGAGGAGGGGTTATATTTAGATGTTTATTTACCTTGAAAACACCAAAAACAACAAATATGAGCTAGGAAAGAATTTTTGGTTCTACTGGATTTTGGGATGTTTATTGACCTTTTGGTAGTCATGAATTGGTTTAATAAGGTCTTTAAGGTATTTTCTAAATGTTTTAGATGACAAAATGGGTTGAAGATGAAATTTTAGTTTAAAAAACAAAGAATCCTAATTTTCCGACTACTATGGTGGTCGGATTCTTGGTTAAGAATACAACACGTCGTCTGCTAACGCGAGTGATGTGTCATTTTATTGTGGATATACTTGGGGTGGATGATAAACTTTCTTTAAAAATAAAGACATGCACTTAGGCCTAGCCTGACAGGCCCACGTGCGGGTCATTGCTTTATTAGGTTAGGTATTGTTTCTTTTTTTCTTTTTTAGTTTTTTTAAAAATAATATGTTATTTTTGAATATTTCTCAAAAAAATTTAGTTTATGTTTTAATTAGATTATAATTATTTTTAAATAATATTGGATGTGCTTGATTTTTTGAAAGATAGGTATGATTCATTTGTGATTTTTTTTTAAATTTTGTATATATTAAATTTGGTTTTTTTTATATTGATATTTTTATAAGATTTTTATATGTACAACCACGCATTGTTTTTTTTAATTATTATTCAATAAATTTTATGTATATGTTGGTTTCTATTACAAATTTTATATGCTTTTCTATTCAAAATTTATTTTGATAGAGAAATTCATTAAATATAACAAGGTAAATTACTTATATTACGATGGTAGATATATTGATCTTTTATTTTGAGATTGGTTTTCTCAAATTTTTTTTATTGTTGATAATTTTTTTTTCATTGCTTTACATAATTGTTACTGGATTGTTTAATTAGATGCATGTGTAAATCTTTTGATTTACATTTGGGAATTTTTTTAGTACAAAAAAGTATATTGAGGAATTCTGTATATTTATTTATTTTTTATTATGTTTTGATATTTAAGATTTGATTCTTATTCTTATAATTTTTTATTTTTTTCCTTGAATATTTTATTAAAGTTTCATTGTTTTTTGTTTCACCTTTTAATCCAAGTTTATAATAAATTGTTTTTTTACCTTTATTCTTTTGATTTTTATCCTTTTATTAATGTTTTTATTTTTTAATTTAACTCTCA
>NW_011504830.1:0-787 GCF_000495115.2 Populus euphratica
TTTTTTTTAAATTATCTTTGTTGAATTTATTTTTTTAATATTGAGATGGTTAAGAATTTAATTTTGTAATTTTTTCTTTAAATATTTTGGATTACTACAGTATTTTTTCACATAGTTTTTATATTTTTTATAATTTTTTTTAAAATTATTTTTGACGAATTTATTTTTTTAATAATGAATTTGTTGAAAATTACAATTATAGTTTTATATATAAAATATTATGGATTGCTATAGTGTTTCTCTATATTGATTTTTTTATATAATTTTTGTTTTTTATATATTTTTTTAAATTATCTTTATTATTTTTATTTTTTTAATAATGTTTTTTTATATTTTTTTTCATAAGCTCACGATAATATACAAATAAATTACAGGCCCGTGACATCTTAGTGTAGATGGCATCTAGTACACAACTATAACTTGTATGCATCAAAAAGATATTCTGATTTCTGCTACTTTGAAACTCAATCAAGTCTTGTATAGTTTTAGCAAGCTCCATGAGGCATGGCGCCCAGCTCGATGGGCTTGGTTCAAGTGGTGGCGACAAAGAGAGAATTTATTCGATATAAAATCATTAATCTTTTTCCTTTTTTAATCAAGCATGCATGTTGTCAGGTTTGTGCATAATAAATTATCCTCATCGAGTTCCCCAATCCACAGTACTTTATTGCATTATTGGTGTATGTGTGAGATCGGAGACTGAGCTATTCAATCAGGGGCTGCCCTCAGCTTTATTAATTTGAACCAGTCAGGCCGGGCGGCTCCTGGAATCTTGCCCAATTACATA
>NW_011504830.1:1417-4919 GCF_000495115.2 Populus euphratica
ATATATATATATATATATATATATATATTTCTTAAAAAAATACTTAAAAAATAATCAATATTGTAATATCAAATAATCTGGAAGGCTGTCCTCAGATTTCTGAAGTTTTCAATAAAAAAAAACCTTGAATGCTGGGGGAAAAAATTTATTGGTCAACTTTTGCAGCTTTTTTATGCTATTAATTAATTATTTATTAGAATATCCTAATTAATAACCCATGCTTCATATGAGATTAGTCTGTATTGGCAAGTGTATGTTTCGTGTATTGCTCATCTACAATTCTACATCATTCACCTGATGATTGGTGTCTATGATGAATTAGCCAGGGGAAGGGGATTGTCCTCCAAAGTCTGAAACACTTGGAAAATCCTCCCTAAATTTATAAAAATATTTCAAAGGTAGTGCACTCCCCAACTTCACAGAGTCTGGATTCACTCCACACCAGTATATATCTAGGTTAAGAATCGAGAAACTATGAGAAAAAGGAGAGGAAAATAGCTTACAAGGATATCCAGCACTCCAAACTTCTTTTGAAACCACAAAGCGAAGGTCTTGATAGAAGCAGGATCTGAAACGTCAAGGCGGTAGAAGTGGACATGTAAACCATGGCTTTTTAGCAATTCAACAGCTCTGTTTCCCTTCTCTACATCTCTAGCAGTTAAGATCACAGTCAATCCAAGTTGAGCAAGCTGATTTACAAGGGAAAACCCTATCCCCTTGTTGGCTCCTGTGACCATCGCAACTGTGTCCTTAGACCACCATCTACGCATACATAATTAAGCATTGTTACACCATACAAATAAACAAACATTTTGAATGTGTAGATATAGTTAATGAGCTATTTGTGTCTGATCTTACCTTGTAGTAAATGCGGGGATAGGAGAGGAAGAAGAAGAAGAGAGATAGAGCTCTGTTATTTCCTTGTTTACTTCCATTGTTGAACGACTGAGAGATGCAGGAGATAGTTGGTCTGGGAATGGAAGGAGATCAGTGCAATATGAGAAGCCTTGAGTGGTATTTATATAGAAAAACAAAGGCAAAGCATGGAGACGATAACATCATAATAAATAAAAGGAAACGTGGGGTTCTTTTTTCCTAACTAATTTATGTCACTAGCTAGCTTGGAGTACTGTGTGAAATTAACATCTCTTCTCCACTTACGTTATTCAAACCTTCTACATTATAGCAAGTCAATGGTTTCTACAGGACTACCGTCCCTGCTCCCTGTTATCGTTTAACTGTGCTGGGACAAATAGTCTTCTAATAACATGTGAAAGCTGGCCCGAGTGGAAGGGGGTTTTAGTCGCCTAAGCAGGTGATGATCTCGAGTTTAAATACTTGAGGATACAGTAAGCTTTATTGGAAGAAATCCTTGAAGGATTGGTCCGCAAGAGCATGTGGAAACCAGCTTAGAGAACCAAGAAAAAATATTAGTAATCTTGTACTTTAACTCACTATTAATGGCCGGAGCTAGCACCACTTTTTCTGGGCAAGACTAGAGCTATGATGTTTTAGAGAGGACAGAACTTAAATTCTGCTAGTTTTGGTGCTAAAATTTTAAGTTAGTTCTTTTAAGGACATAATATTACCCCTTAATTATATTATTTACTAGCTATTTGACCTGGGGATTCTAAAAAAGTTTAAAGTATAAATCAAAAATTTTATACAAACATCTAATCAAATAAACAAATAATTATATTTATATAATTATAAACAACAAAAAAAATTGTTAATAATAATCAAAATAGAAACTGAAAAAATTAAAAAAATAATATAAGCCAAGACATTTGATATTGTAAAATGACATATTTACATGTTTGTATTTACTAAATTTATTTATTATAATTAATAAAAGATAATAGAAACATAAACAAATACATAATTAATTGAATAAAAAAACATTATGTAAGGCAAAACATATATAAAAAATACTATTTCAAAATAAATACTTTTAATAAAATAAAGCTCATTTGTATAAAATAAATACAAACAAAATTATTAAAAAAAAACTTCTTTTCCAAAAAGATATGCAAAACCCACGGTCTAGACTATAAGAATAAAATAAATGATAAAGAAGAAATTGAAGATAACCATAAAATCTTCAAAGGCCGGAGCATCTTCAAAGACGGAGGATGAAACTAAAGAAAAAAAAACAAAAGTTATAATTAAAAGATTAAGGAAGAAAAATGAAATAAAAAATAAATTAGAATGCATCAAAGAAATTTAAATTGGAGGGTTAATTTAAAAACGAATAAACTTTAACAAAAGAAAAATTAAATCAAAAAAATGAGAGCTAAATTGAAAACAATAAAATAACATAAATTTTGATTGAAAGATAAAATTAAAAATCAATAAAACTCTAACAAAAGAGCCAAGAGAAAAAAATTAGAAATCTAAATAATAAGGATTGAAAAAAATAATATATGATAAATTGTAATTCAAGGACTAAATTAAAAACATTTGATTCTTTTATAATAGAACCAACGATAAAAATAAAAATTAAAAAATATAAGGACTAGAATTAATAAATCTAAAGATAAGAGGATAAACATGTATTTTTTTGAAAGAGAGAGAAAATAAGAAGAAAAGAAAAAAAAATAACTACTAGCTATAAACCGATCATCACCCACCACCACATGTCGTCTCATAAAAAAAAGGACACAACGGTGCATTCAAAGACATAATAGAAAGGAATATTCAGCCACCAAATAATGCAACATATGCTATCAAAACATTGCTAGCGATATCTTTTCTAACAAATGAATAAGATGCATAATCTATTTTTTTTAATAAAAAAAATGGTTTCCCAACCTAAAAAAACTAGAATTCCCTTCATAAATATGAAAATTAAAAAAAAAATCATGAAAGTATAAAGATGCCCTTAAACACATGCATTGGTTTTTGTCTTTTCTAAAGATATAATAGTGTCTTCTAAAATGTAAAAAATCAAAAAAGTTTTTGGTCAATAACTTTAGTATTTTTTTTACCTTAAAGATAAATAAGTAATTTATTTATTTTGAAGTTTTCAAAAAAGACTAAATTACTCTTCATTAACATTTCTGGTTAACTTTGGGATGAAAAATAGCGTATTTTAACAATGCAAGAAAATTTAAAAATACAAGCATATCCCTAAACATTTTTTTTTAAATAGCTAATGGATTTCTGAAAAGGATTAAATTACCTCCAGGATCAAGAAACTTTTTATTTCAAAGGCAAAAGGATAATTCTACCGTATAAATCCACAGTAAACCGTGTCTTGTGCTAGAGTAGAAAACCCTCACGCCTTGTATTTTTGTTAAATATGATCGTAATGGGAGAGGTGGGGGTAATTTTGCTTGCTGTGAAGGAACTCGATGCATCAAATTACTAATGAGGGGACTCCAATAATCAAACAAACGTGGTCCAAGGGTGGCAAGTGCAATCAACCTAGCCAGCAGCTGCTTATAGACAAAACAAGAAAAATAAAGGAGTGAAAGAAGACAAGCTTCTTTTATTGTCACGT
>NW_011504829.1:0-4919 GCF_000495115.2 Populus euphratica
AATTATAAACAACAAATGAAAAGGAGTTGAAGAGAACTTTTGAGATGTGATATTGATGTAAGTATTAATCAAAGATAAAAGCAATTGTCAAGATTAGAGGATCCATTAATAATATTATAAATAAAAATAGTATAAACTTTGTTTATTAATCAACTGGAAACCAAACACAAAGGAGGTTACAATTGGATAATTTATCCTTAATAGTCATTATAAATTTTTAACGTAATCATATTAATTATTTTATTTTAGTAACACTATACTTTTAAATATTATCAGAAATTCGTGATGTTAACTTATGTTAACAAAAAATCAAGTTCCTTTCATAGCATAAGTGTCAGTTATACCATACAGTAGGCTATGAAAATGCCAAGTATTTGTTGTACCAAGGGTTGTATAACACAAATTTAGATTAATCACTTAACAAGCAAATAGCACAAGTGTCAGTTATACCATACAGTAGGCTATCAAAGAGCAAAGTATTTGTTGTACCAAGGGTTGTACAACACAAAACTAGATTAATCATTTAACAAAGTATTAAGAATTGTAAGATAAAAAGATAAGACATGTTAATAACAAACTTTCTTGGATATAAACATTGAAGTCCATGTTAAGTAATATTATACCTATTCTAACACCATTAGATAAACCTTTTCACCTTGATATAATAAACTTAGCTAAACATTATGAAGAAGAGAAACATAAATAAACTAGATAAGAATATAATTACAATGAAAAACATAAATAAGATATTAATGAAAGCAAAACTTAAATATTATAAAAAATATAAAGAAAGATAGCAAAAATCTGATCTTGATCTGAAAACCAAGATGTCTAAATGTGTAGAAAATACCTTATTTTAAAGGCTAAAATTTAGAACTATTAATTTGATGACTAATTGTTGAGTGGGTGGCCACCTCTTTGACTTGGTGACAACCCTTATCTTCTTTTCTGAAAAAAACGTCATTGCTAACATCAGAATTTGAATAGATAATTGACACGACTAAAAGATTGATGTCTTCTCCCAAGTGTAGGAGTGTCAAAGTAATAAATAACCCGGCAAGACCGGAGTCGAACCATAGGGAGGTTAATTATACAAATTATAAACAATTATAAACAACAACAACAGTAACAACAATAATATTAGTAGCAATAATGGTAGTAGTAGTAGTAATAAAGAAGAAGAAGAAGAAGATGAGAACTTTGAGATGGAATATTAATGTAAGGATTAAACAATGATAACAATAAATGTCAAGGTTAGAGGATCCACTAATGGTATGTCAAACAAGTATAGTATAAACTATTATTATTGAATTGGAAACCACACACAAATGAGGTTCCAATTAGATTATAGATTGTTAACATAATTACATTAGTCATCTTATTCGATTAATGCTAATACTTGTAAATCTCATCAAGCATTCATGATTATAATTTATGTTAACAACAAATCAAGTTCCTTTCATAGCTCAAGTGTTGGTTATACCATATAGTATGAGCTATGAAAGTGTCAAGCATTTGTTGTACCAAGTGTTATACAACATAAATCAAGATTAGTCATTTAACAAGCAAAGGATTAAAGAGTGAACAAGATAACAAATACAAAACATGTTAGTATCAAACATTAAAGTCCATATTAAGTTTACACTATACTTATTCTTACACCATTAGTGTAACCTTTTCACCTTGACATAATAAACTTAGCTACACATAATGAAAGAAAGAAAAATAAATAAACAAAATAAGAACATAAATAAGATAAAAGTTAACTACGTAAAGGAAAGGAAATGAAAGGCATAAACTTGATATTAATGAAAGCAAACATAAACATTACAAAAAATACAAAGAGAGAAAGCAAGAGGATGATCTTGATCTGGAAACCAAGATGCCTAAATGCATGGAAAATGCCTCCTTTTATAGGCCAAAATTGGGAACTATTGATTTGATGACTAATTGATGAGTGGGTGGCCAACTCTTGACTTGATAACAATCCTTATCTTCTCTTGTCTGACCAACTCTTGACTTGGTGAGAATCTTTATCTTCTCTTGTCTGTCCAAAACGTCATTGATAACATCAAAATTAAAAACATGAAAGTTGTAGAAAATTGTCTCAGCTTTCTTGTGTAAAAAATTTAGGTCATTTGGACTTCTAAAACTCCAGATATGGGCCAAAGACTGAACAGTACTCGGGCTGGAAGACAGATTCGAACTTCTTTGTTGTTGCTATAATTTGGACTTGAAAATGGCCTTTTTAGATCTTGGGCTCTATATGAAAGTTGTAGGCCTATGACTTACCTTTCCATCTATATAAAGTAGACCTAAATTTGAGATCTACAGCTCTAGATATGACTCAATGACCGAATAGTGTTCCGGTTTGGATTGCACCGCCATCTCTTTTCTAAGTTTGGCCTTCTCTTTGTCCTTTCAATTGCAGTTCTTAAATTCATCAATCAGTCCTTTCATTTATGTGATAGGCCTGTATTTAAAATGAACATTTACCATAAATTAAAGGTATCTTATATTATTAGATATGTTATTACAAAACATGCTTTAGTTAAGGAGTTATTGATACTTCAAATGCAAAATAATGATACAAAACCTTGATAAAAATGCATTTTTAAGTCTAATCAATAATCCCCGTGAAAGTTCTGAGAAATTGTCTCATCTTTCTAACAAAACAAGAATAAACTCATTTGAACTTCTAGAACTCGAGATATGGGCTAAACACTTAATAGTGTCTGCGTTGCAAGACAGATTATGAATTCTCTTTTGTTGCTATAATTTAAACTTGAAAATGATCATTTTGAATCTTAGACTCTTATGAAAATTTTAGGCTTATGTCTTAGCTTTCTATCTATATAAACCAAACATAAAATCAAGTTCTACAACTCCAGTTATGATCCAATAACTGAATAGTAATCTAGTTTGAATTGAACCAGCATCTCTTCTTTAAGTTTGCCTTCTCTTTGTCTTTTCACTTTCAATAATTAAACACATCAATCAATCCTTTAAATTGTGAGTGTCTGCATTCAAAATGAGCATTTACCATACATTAAAGATATCTTATGTTATCAGACTTGTTATTATAAAACATGCTTAAGTTAGAGAATTTAATAATTTTTTAAATACAATATGATGATATAAAACCTTGATAAAATACACTTTTAAGTACTAATCAATTAGCATGAGAAAAAAAGAATTAATTAGAGCAAAAAAAACCACATGGCACGTTCTCTCCCACCTAAAAAAATATAGCCTCCTTTTTCCTAGAAAAAAAAAAGCAACAAACCTATCATCTCACTCTCTCTAACATTTTATTCTCCATCTCACGCACTCCCAAAAGAAACACAAAAATAAATAGTTAGATAAAAAAACATGACATATTCATTTAGTTATTTCAAATACGCCACCCATTAAAAAACCCTAACAACCTTATCTCTTCTTTTTTTACAACACCAGTTGCCACTCATAAAAGAAAGAATGCATTAAACCTACATAAAGCCACTCGTAGGCCTTCTTCATCACTATCCATAACCATCTCTCATTGCTAATCAGCCTTTTTTCTTAGCCATAAAACCTTTTTTCCTCCTAAAGTTTTCATAAACTTGAGGTTGTTTGGTTCATCATTGATCAAAATAGCTTTCACTAGTTCTCCATATTAACACAATGCAATCAACAATAAGGAAAAAAATGTAAATATATTTTTATGAACAATTCTACAAAACAGAACTAAAGATCATATTGGTTGATTTAGCCAAAATAGTCATAAAACTGGGAGAGTTTATAGAAAAATATGCTCTATAATTTAGTATATTAAAAACTAAATGTAAAGTAGTTATAACTAAGTATGAGTGCATAAAATAAACACTAGAGTAGATATAGTTGAACATTAAAAAAGGTTTGTATGAACCAGATAATTATATAAATACACCCTTAGGGATGATGTTGCATATAAAAATGCTAGCAAGACAAGTGAAAAAGAAGTCATTACAAAAGACATAACTTATTGGATATTCAGATAATATCATAAGAGCACACTCACTAACTAATTCAAACTTGGATAATGATGATTATGAAGATATCCAATAATAAATATTATCAATAATAAAAATGAAATATGAAAGACTTTTCAAGATCATGGTATTAGAAAAACATATTAAGGTTATTAAACCTAGTAATAAACATGTAGAGATACCAAAGCAATCAAAGAAAACAATAGGTATTTTTGAACAAATCTTTGGCTAATTGATGCATTATAGAAAAATAAATCTCTTTAGCATTCAAACCATCTACATTACTAACAAGATTAAAAAGAAAAAGTATTGTAGATGGTATGGCTTGTGGAAATGTGACATTAATAGTTGCATAGTCTTTAGGAATCAAATCTAAAAGGATCTTGAATCCGGACACCTTTGTCTTGTAGATAAAAGTAGATGATAATTCATTCCTCAAGCTATAACAATAATGCCTACACCTATGCCTAATAGGCTCCTTAGCAAATAAGAGTTGTGAGAAGGCATGATATATCACAAAAAAGTCTAAAGTTAATCACAAATGTTAGTACAAAAAAAAAAAGATACGTAGACCATTGTAATTCCAATGAAGTGGCTCATCAAACCTAGAATATGCCTCCTAGTATGATATGTATGTGCTCCACCTATCATAATATTCATATAAAGGGTGACTACTTAGGTTAAGGTTGGATATGTTAAGACATGGCAATAAGCCAAAACATTCAGGCCTACACAATATGTTGATAAAGTGGCACAAGTACTAGTCATAATACAAATCATCTAGGCCTAATAATGACAAGGATGATGGCATTATCAATAACCACATGCACCTTTGAATATAAAAAAAAAAAGATTGAAAAAAGGACAATTATCCAAGACATAGTTTAAAAGAATACAATGCTTGAACTC
>NW_011504831.1:0-4918 GCF_000495115.2 Populus euphratica
GTTTTAAAATTTACCATTCAAATCAAATCTATGGTTGTTTTTTTAACACTGATAATATTTTTTAAAATTTATTAATTATTATATTAGCAATATCCATTCTAATAAAAATAATAATATTTTTAATACTAATAATAATATTAAACTTACATGATCTAAGTTTAAGTGAATCTGACTGTAACGTTAGGTCCAAAAGTCTTAGATCTAGCTATGACATCAGACCTAGAAATTTTGGATATGAATCTAGCTACAAGGTCGTATGATAACTAGATAGCAAAAAACTTAATATTAAAGAATTAAATTAAACCAAAACAATTAATTGAAAAAAATAAAGAAAAAACTTAATATTAAAGAATGAAATTAAACCAAAAAAATTAATTGAAAAAAAAAAAAACAAAGCAAAGCATTATTCCAATGAATAGTGCTTTGCAAGGAGAGATACAATAAAATCCCTTCATAAGATCATGATAATCTAATGGAAAATATAAAACAAATTATGAAGTTTAATTTTCAATTAAATTGATATTAAAATATAAAATTAAAAAAAAAACTAATTAAAATAAAAAAAAAATCTAAATCAACTAGATTAACTTGTCAAATCTAGGACTCGTTTCTTAAAAATATAATAACTAAATAAAAAAAAATATTAATTAACTAAATTAAAAAAATATTAATTAAAAAAAAAACTAATAACTACAGGGTATCCTTCTCACTATAGATTTACTATAGATTTGTACAGAATAATCCATAGTGAAAGATTAATCACATTTAGATATAGTTAATAATTGGCATGTCGTTCTTTTTAGTTATTGCTCGCATGAGATTTTTTCTCTTTTTCAAATGTTACACTGTTCACACCTCCCTTCTTTTCTAAAAAAATATTTTTTAATTTAATTTTTTTCTTAGACTTTTTATATTTATTTAATCATTTTGTGGCCCAATATTAAAATTAAAATTATAGTAGAAAAACAAAACTAAAAATGAGAGGACCATAATATAAACACATATAAAAAAAATACATGATTAATCTTAAAGTTTTTATAATTTTTATTTGGGGTTAAAATTTCATTTTAAATCTTTGAATTTAAGAGAAAATAGAAAAAGCCATGGAAAAAAAGACACAAAGGAGAGAAGTTTATCCATTGATTATTTAATGAGAACAAAAATGAGCAATTTTGTATTAAAGGTTTCATTTAATAAGAAGAATTTAATTATTATAATTACTTCTTATAAGCATGCTTGGAAAAATTATATTAAAGTTCATTTATATTTTTTTTATTCAGTTGCTTTTTATTTGTTTATGTGATTTTGGGATGTTTTAAGATTGATGGGTAAGGTTTTTATGATGCTTTTAATGTATTTTTAGATAAAAATAGATGGAAATAGTTTTTCAGGCCAAACCCCCTTCATTTTTCGACGACCACGGTGACAACAAGATTCTATGCAACAGCCTAATAGACAACAAGTCATCTGTAACTTCAGGCAATATATCAATTAATTTTTTAAAAAACAAAAAAAAGAAAAAAAAACACAAGAAAAAAAAATCAAATGAAGTATGGACTTCCAAGCCTAATAGCATCTAAGTTTTTTAAGTCAAGCTATGCCGATGTGCCTAACTATTTTTTTAATTTAAATTTAATTTGTTAAAATTAGTTAATTTAAAATATTATAAACATATTAAATTATTAAATGAGAATATTTTTTTATCAAATATCATTTAATTTTACTTTATTTTTTAGTCATTTTATAATATTAGCAATTTTTTTATTTTGCAACTATCATTAGTTTTTTAAAATTTTATACTATTGTTTTCCAGATAGTATATATTTATTGTTATATAATTAAATAAAAATCATTCCAAAAAATATTGTTATTAATGTCCATAACCCAAGTCATATAAAATTTAGAAAATTAACTTGTTTTGATACAAGTCAATCAAGAATAAGGATATGGTCATCTTGATATTTAAAAAAAAAAATATTTCATTTACATTAAATTTTAATTTTATGATCAAGAATTTACATACAAATAAAAAATACATCAACAACATTTACATATTTTAATTTTGATATAGCTCACAATGAAATGCAAACCAATTGCACAAAAACTAATTTTGAGACAAATGCGAGGGAGACCAACCTCACACATAAGATTAACCTATAACAATAAAAAAAAAAATTGGAATTTCATATGATGTTTTACTGTTCATATAAGTAGTAAAACACATTAATATATTATTTTAATTATTGTTTTGACAAACCTAAGTTACTGCTCTAACAATTAACACACATGATAAGCATGAGGTCATAGATTCGAGTGATGGGTGGCATGTTTATGTTTCTAAATTGTGATATGACTTGTTGTCTATCATTTTTTAATAAAAAAATAAAGGTAAACAACATGTAAAATATGACCAAGCAGACAAGCCTAGCCTAAGGCCTGTGCATACATAGGCTTGGTTCATTACTGACTTCTTTTTTTCTTTTTTGCCATTATTTGCTTTGCCTTTTTTTTGGGACGCTTCAAAAGGCATCTATCTAATTCACTCACTTTTTGATTTTTACATGTTTCTTAAATACTATAATAAACTCTAATTTTAATTTTTTTTTTCAAAAATTAGTTATTTGATCTAAGAATAATAATACTAATAATAAACTATCTATGGAGATTCAATTGAATTTGACTAATCATTATTAAAATATTTAAATAGTTTTGGAACATGTTTTTATTATATTTATAATTTTTTAAGCTTTCAATCACATAAAATATGAATATACTATTTTGATATTTTTTTTAACTTGCTTTAAAAATCATAATTTTTATAAAAACAAAACAATATTTTTAATTAAAAATATTGTATTGGCTAAAATAAATAAAAGATATGCCGAAAGAAAAATTTATCTTTATAAAAACAAATTATGAAAATCATAAAAACATTTCTATTTCTATGACCTAAAATATTTTTTTTATGTTTAAAAAGATTTAATTCCCCTGTAGCATAGCAAAAACACACAAACTAAATAACAAAAAACTAAAAGAGAAATATATGTTATTTTATCTCTTCTCATAAAATACTATTCACTTTAATAGTGTTTTGTTTTTTTTCTTTGAATTTTTATTTTATTTTTGATTTCATTCTTGAACATTAAGTTTATTAAGAATTAGACTTCATAATTCTTTTGAATTTATTTTTTATAAAGTTATTCCAATCTTATGACATGAACTACAGGTTTGACGGGTTGATTTGAGTTTTTTCCCTTTTTCTTATTAATTTTTTTTTTCAAATTCATTCTTTAATATTGGGATAATTGAAAATTAAGCTTGTATTTTTTTTATTTTTTATATTATATGAGATTATTCTCGTTTCATGACTCGGATCGCATGTATGGTTGGTTAATTCGAGTTTACTCAGGTTGTTTTTTATGTTTTTTTAATATAATTCTTACTCAATTTCATATGTCAACATTGAGTTGATTAAGAATTCGAGTTTTATAATTTGTTTCAATATATTTTTTATTAAGTTATTCCGGTCTCCTAACAAAGGTTGTTGGTTTAACTTGTTAAACTAAGTTAACTTAGGTAATTTTTTTTGCTATTTTTTAATTTTATTATTTAACATTGAGTTTACTAAAAATTGAGTTTTATATTTTGTTTTGACTTACTTTATATAAGGTTATTATGGTTTCATGACATAACATGTAAGTTGGTAAATTAGTCCAACTTAATCTAAATTGATCCGATATAGGGGTTTAACTATTTAACATAGGTTGACTCGAGTAATTTTTTAATTTTTTTTTTAATTTCATGTAACATTAAGTTTACTAAAAAATTAGTTTTATATTTTGTTCTGATTTACTTTATATGATGTTATTATAGTCTCATGATCTAATATGTAGATTAGTACGTTAGTCTAGGTTAATCCGTATCGATTCAATATGTTTTCATCTTGATATTATAAAAAAATATCATATTAAATATTTATTTTAAGTTAAATTATGTTTTTAATGGTCATTCAAGTTATTTTTAAACTTATTAAGTCAATTAAATCATATCGAGCCAATCCCTATATGATTTAAATTTTATTTTTATTAGAAAAAAAATATAAGCAATGCTTAATTATTAATTTTTTACATTCATAGCATAGCAAGAGCTAAAAATCTAGTAATAACTAAAAGAAAAATTGCACAATTGTGACAAGAAAAGCAAAAACTCATGGATCAAATTATGCTACAAACACATTTTCTCAATATATATATATAATATTACAAACACATCAACCCTCCAATGGCATCTCCCCAAAGAGTAGACTGTATCCCGTAATTGATTCATTTCATCTGCACTTTCGCAAAGAACAAGTGAACGAAAGAAATAGGTCTTTCTCTCTCACACACATTTCCCTAAAAGAAAAAAGCTATTTTATTAACCATCTAGGTGGTGGTCAAGTGGTAAGGACTTGGGATCAAGGGGTTTGCTCCCTCTGTGGTCTCAGGTTCGAGTCCTTGGTTGCTCATATGATGGCCACTGGAGGCTTACATGGTCGTTAACTTCAGGGCCCGTGGGATTAGTCGTGGTGCGCACAAGCTGGCCCGGACACCCACGTTAATCTAAAAAAAAAAAGCTATTTTATTTAAATGTGAAAAAGAAAAGTATTATCTTCTCCCAGTCCAAACTCGTACATTTATTATTAAACACTATACTAAAAAGCTAATAATCTGCTAACCCAAAATAAAAGGTTATGGGTTGCATTGGTCTACGCTACAAATTTGAGAATTAACTATTACTCAAATTTATTAGTGCTTAGCTGTAGTGCAGAATATTATTTGTTAAAAGTAAATTCATTGTAAATTATACTGTAGATGCATTGTGAGTGCTTTACTATAGACTATGAGAATTTTTATTGTGAATTAGATTATTTGACAGA
>NW_011504822.1:0-1159 GCF_000495115.2 Populus euphratica
CCGGGAAGTAGGGGGTCTGTAACAGCCTCCTCCCCTCTTTCCTTCCCTACCAGCGGTGACACCCACTGTCACCTGCAAGAAGCAAAAACACAAGCAGTTGTTTTTAATTTTCTCTACTTTTCCACGAATCTGTTTTTTTCTCCTTCTTTAGATCTGCTTCGTTCGGCTCCTTCTTGGTTTGTTGTTCTTTCTTCTTCAAGTGGCAGGTCATGGTGACGCAGACGGGGCTGGCTTTGAGTTGATGTTCTGGCCATTGCTGTTGAGTAGGTGGGAGTTGTTGCTGTTATGTGTGGACACAACATGGTTGGTGGCAGCCATGTTTGACATGGTGAGAGTCAATGGTGGGTGCCTAACCAAAGAAAACATTACCCACCATAATTGACCAAAGGAAGAAGATTGTCTCTCATATCAGCTATAAATAGAGGGTGTTATTGATAGCTGAAACACACGAGATTGAGAGAAACACAGAGCGAGCTAGAGTGAGAGTTGAGTTGAGTAGAGAAGTTTTTCTCCTCCTCCTTGTTTTGTTGTTTGTATTGCTTTTAAGCTTGATTAATACAAACCAGTAGCTCCGTGGAGTAAGCAAGTTGCTGAACCACGTAAATTGATGTGTGTTTGAATGATTGAATATCCTAACAACTGGTATCAGAGCTTGTTCTTGAAAAAGAAGGTGTTTGATCCAAACTCAAAAATCAAAGTTCTCAAAACGTGTTTTTGAACACACCATCGTGAAGAGGAAGACGAGAGGAATCCACTGGTGAAAACCCAGTGAAAAACCGACGTCCTGCATACCCGCATGCGCCGCCACCTGCACTGCCCATACACACCGACGCGCCTCACGCTCTCCACGCGTCTTTCTCGCCTATTTTCTGCAAACTAAACTGGGTTAACTCGACATGTCATCAACCACGCACGCAGTTCTGCACAGTCACCTGCCACATCAGCCTGATATCCACGTGGCTCTGCCATGTCATAATTGTGGGCCCACATATCTTATGTGGTTGACACGTCAACATATCCACATTAGCATTCTGGGTTTTGATCCAGTGTGGCGCAATGACTATTCCTCCTAACACGTGGCTTCATCTGCAGCGTCCAGTGATCCAAAAGTTTGATTGTTTAAATCTGAGCCATCCGAAGTCCGATTTGGGTGATCTCA
>NW_011504822.1:2065-4944 GCF_000495115.2 Populus euphratica
GTTCTCGGTACTATGTCACTTTTATTGATGACTTTAGCAGAAAGGTATGGGTCTACTTTCTGAAAAATAAATCTGATGTGTTTGACACGTTCAAGAAATGGAAGGCTATGGTTGAGACTGAATCAGGTTTGAAGCTGAAATGCTTACGATCTGATAATGGAGGAGAATACATTGATGGAGGTTTCAAGGAGTATTGCGCTGTCAACGGTATCAGAATGGAAAAGACAGTTCCAGGCACACCACAACAGAATGGTATTGCTGAACGGATGAACCGGACCATCAATGAACGAGCTAGAAGCATGAGGTTGCATTCTGGGCTACCACAAATATTTTGGGCTCATGCAGTTCATACTGCAGTTTACTTGATCAACCGTAGACCATCAGTTCCTTTGGAGTTCAGACTGCCCGAGGAAGTATGGAGAGGAAAAAAAGTACAGCTTTCTCATTTAAAGGTCTTTAGGTGTGTTTCCTATATGCATGTAGATTTTGATGCTCGCAACAAGCTGGATGCCAAATCAAAGAAATGTTTCTTTATTGGCTATGGAGATGAAGAATTTGGATTTCGGTTCTGGGATGATCAAAACAGGAAGATTATCAGAAGCAGGAACGTGATCTTCAACGAGAAAGTTTTGTACAAAGACAAATCAAGTACAGAACTAGAGATAACTGATTCAGATACGAGTTCACAGAAATCTGAATTCATACAATTAGAAGGGCTTCCTGATGTTACCACTCAAGAGTCCTTACAAGAAAATTCAAGCACATATGTACCCACTGCTACTACATAAGAAAATACAGAGCCAAGTGAACCAGCTGTTCGCAGGTCTTCAAGGACTATAAAGCCTCCACAACGGTTCACACTTCTACTGAATTATATTTTGCTGATAGATGGTGGTGAACCATTAACTTATGAAGAATCCTTACAAGATTAAAACTTGAGCAAGTAGGAGTTAGCCATGAAGGACAAGATGGAGTCATTGTTGAAGAAAAAGACTTGGGAGTTAACCACACTACCTAGAGGAAAGAAGGCTTTGCAAAACAAGTGGATTTACAGAGTAAAGACTGAGTATGATGGAAGCAAACGGTTCAAAGCAAGACTTGTTGTAAAAGGGTTTCAACGAAAGAAAGGGATTGATTACTCTGAGATATTTTCTCCAGTTGTGAAGCTTACAACAATCAGAGTTGTTCTGGGGATAGTAGCTGCAGAGAATTTACATCTTGAATAATTAGATGTAAAAACGGCATTTCTTCATGGTGAATTGGAGGAAGACATTTACATGCAACAACCAGAGGGGTTTGCAATACCAGGAAAGGAGAGTCAAGTTTGCAAACTAAAGAAGAGTCTATATGGTTTGAAGCAAGCTCCAAGACAGTGGTTATGGTACACAAAATGTCAGGCTGATCATTGTTGCTATGTCAAACATTTTGACAACTCCTATATCATTCTACTCTTATATGTTGATGATATGTTAATTGTAGGATCCAGTATGGAAGAGATTGACAAGCTAAAGCAACAGTTGTCAAAACAGTTTGAAATGAAGGATCTGGGAGCTGCTAAACAAATACTTGGCATGAGAATCATCAGAGACAAAGACAAAGGCATACTAAAGCTTTCACAGGCAAAGTATGTCAAGAAGGTTCTCAGCAGGTTTAGTATGGATAATGCTAAGCCAGTATGTACACCTCTGGGGAATCATTTCAAGCTCAGTAAAGACCAGTCACCAAAAACTGAGCTAGAACGTGGATACATGGACCAGATCCCATACGCCTCAGCTATCGGCTCCTTGATGTATGCCATGGTCTGTACTAGACCAGATATTGCCCATGCAGTGGGAGTTGTAAGCCGATATATGAGCAATCTAATCTTGGAAAGCAACATTGGAAGGCAGTGAAAAGGATCATGAGGCACTTAAAATGCTCATCGGAGACATGTCTTACCTTCACAACTGGTGATTTGAAACTTGAAGGTTTTGTAGATACTGATCTAGTAGGAGATGTTGATAGCAAAAAGAGTATTACAGGTTATATATACACTCTAGGAGGCACTACTGTTTCTTGGAGTTCTACCTTGCAAAAGATAGTCGCTCTTTCAACAACAGAAGCTGAATATGTTGCAGTTTCAGAATCTGCAAAAGAGATAGTATGGCTACAGAATTTCCTGCAAGAATTAGGCAAGATGAATGGAAAGGGTACTTTGTATAGTGACACTCAGAGTGCAATCTTCCTTACCAAAAATCCAGCATTTCCCTCTAGAACAAAGCACATACAGATCAAATATCACTTCATCCGGCAATTGCTCGACGATGAACAACTGTTACTTGAAAAGATTTGTGGAATTAAGAATGTAGCTGACATGTTAACCAAAGGAGTTATTCTTGATAAACTAAAGCTGTGTAAAGCTTCAGTTGGTCTTAAAGATTAAAAGATAGATCTAACATCATTTGTGTTCAAGTGGAAGATTGTTATGTGTGGACACAACAGGGTTGGTGCCAGCCATATTTGACATGGTGAGAGTCAATCGTAAGTGCCTAACCAAAGAAAATATTACCCACCATAATTGGTCAAAGGAAGAAGATTGTCTCCCATATCAGCTATAAATAGAAGGTGTTATTGATAGTTGAAACACACAAGATTGAGAGAAACATAGAGAGAGCTAGAGTGAGAGTTGAGTAGAGTAGAGAAGTTTTTCTCCTTTTTTTTTTGTTGTTTGTATTGCTTTTAAACTTGATTAATACAAATCAGTAGCTCCATGGAGTAGGCAAGTTGTCGAACCACGTAAATTGATGTGTGTTTAAATGATTGAATATCCTAATAGGTGCCTGGTCGGTGGTTTTGGTGTATTCTGCCGTGTTTGGGCTGCTGGATCTGGAGCCAAGCTT
>NW_011504867.1:0-4835 GCF_000495115.2 Populus euphratica
ACATGGTGGGCCAATAAAATCCATTTTAAAAGATTTTTGCAGTTGTCTTTTTTGACGAGAAATAACTTCCACATGCTTCAGAATGATAAAGTTTAATGACACTACTTACCTCATTGTCGGGAATGAATCTTTGAAATATTTGATTAGGATAATATTTGAATAAGTTAGGGTCATCACAATAAAAATTCTTCACTTCATTCAAAAACTTTTCTTTGTCTTGGGTACTCCAATCAGCTGGCAAATCTCCTAAAGCAAGAAAATTGATATTTTTATCATACCAAGGCATTGGATTAAGAGAAAGTAAGGATTCATTACGAAAGTAATCATCGATTGGTGTGATGTCAGATGTCGAATCTGTTGTCATTGTTGACAAAAGATTCGAATCAACATTTTTTGTGCTTGTTTCATCCATGATTTCTTCCTTAGAATAAATCATTTGCAAATCTTCAGATTCATCTAACTCATTTTTACTTAAAGTAGATTCAAGTTAATCATAAACTAATTCATCAATATGATCTACTTCTTGTAAATCATTATCATCTCCAGATTGCTTGCAAATGTTGAAAATATTCATCTCCAATGTCATGTTTCTAAATCATAGCTTCATCAGTCCATTCCTATAATTAATCAATGCGTTAGAAGTTGCAAGAAATAAACGTCCTAAAATAACAGGAAATGAATTACATGCTTCAACAGGTTGTGTGTCCAAGACAACAAAATCCACAAGATAAATGAATTTATCAACTTGTACTAACACATCTTCAATTATTCTTCTAGACACTTTTACATATCTATTGGCAAGTAAAAAAGATATAGAAGTTGGTTTTAACTCACCTAGATTGAGACTCTGAAAAACTGAATATGGAAGTAAATTCACACTAGCACCAAGATCAAGTAAGGCTCTTTCAATTTTTTGTTCTCCAATAAAGCAAGAAATTGTAGGACAACCAAGGTCTTTATATTTCAAAGCATTATTGTTCTGAAGAATAGCACTTACTTGTTCGGCTAGAAAGGCTTTCTTTTTCACATTCAGTTTCCTCTTCACAGTGCATAGATCTTTCAAAAATTTAGCATAGGAAGGAACCTGTTTAATAGCATCCAACAAAGGTATATTGATCCTTACCATGCATAGATCTTTCAAAAATATAGCATAGGAAGGAACCTATTTAATAGCATCCAGCAAAGGTATATTGATCCTTACCTGTTTGAAAATTTCAAAAATTTCAGAGTTGTGATTGACTTTCCTTTGTTTGGTCATGACTTGAGGAAATGGAAGTGCTGGCGGAGAATCAGTCTTTTCTTTGCAATTTTCAGATTCAACCCCTTCCTTACCCTTAGAGATTGACTCATCATCTTTTTCATAAGATTCAAGAGAGGGTTTTTCAATAACCTTACCACTGCGAAGAGTAATGACTTATTTGACTTGATCCATGTGTTGGCTTCCAGAACTACTTGCATTTGCATTGTATTACCCCTTGGGATTTTATTGTGGTTGAGATGGAAACTTACCTTTCTCTTGGAAACTGAGAGCAGATGTTAATTTTGCAAGTTATGTTTAAAATCTGTCATGTTTTGAGCAAGTTGAGTATTAATTATCTCTTGCTTTTCAATGAATGCATGCAATGTTTCCTCAAGATTTCTTCTAGGAGGTGGAGCATAAGGAGGCACATATCCATGAGAATTTTGGAAATTGTGGTGTGCTTGAAATGGTGGTTGTGAAGTTTGTGCATTGTTGTTCTCACTTTTCCAACTAAAATTTAGGTGCTTTCTCCAACCAGGGTTGTATGTTTATGAGTATGGGTTGTGGTTGGCCCTTTGGAAACTGTTTAAAGCATGGGCTTGTTCATGGAGGCATTCCTTAAAAGAAGGCAAAGTTGGACAATTATTGGTTGAGTGTTCATTTGTTTCACATATTTGACACACAATATTTCAACAGATTTTAATTGACCACCCTTTTTCAATTCTAGTGCCTCGACTTTTCTAGCTAAAGATGCAAACTTGGCTTTAAGGTCATCATCTTCCCTAAGGTTGTACATACCTCCACTAGATGTATGAGGTTGAGTTTTACTCAGTGCCTCATAAGTACCCGCGGTGTCCCAATTTTGAGCATTTTCAGCTAACAAGTCTAAGTACTCCATTGCTTCATCAGGGTCTTTATCTTCAAAAGTTCCATTGCACATCAATTCAACCATTTGCCTATCTTTAGGTGTTAACCCTTCACATTGCTTCATCAAGGTCTTTATCTTCAAAAGTTCCATTGCACATCAATTCAACCATTTGCATATCTTTAGGTGTTAACCCTTCATAGAAATGTGAAACCAATCTCCATGTTTCAAAACCATGATGATGGCAAGTACTAAGCAAGTCTCGATACCTATCCCAACATTGGTAAAATGTTTCTCCTGGTTTTTGAGTGAAAGTGGTGATTTGTCTTTTGAAAGAGTTTGTTCGATGAGATGGGAAAAACTTCTTTAAAAACTATTGTTGCATTTCATCCCAAGCACGAATGGATCCTGGTCTTAAATTTTATAGCCATGTTTTAGCTTTATCTTTTAATGAAAAAGGAAAAAGCTTTAATCTGATGGTGTTCATGCTACAATTTAAATTATTATATGTGTTGCAGACCTCCTCAAATTCCCTTAAATGCAAGTATGGATTTTCCAATTCTAAACCATGAAAAGAAGGTAAAAGTTGAATAACCTCCTCAAATTCTCTTAAATGCAAGTATGGATTTTCCAATTCTAAGTCATGAAAAGAAGGTAAAAGTTGAATAATACCTGGCTTAAAATTAAAATGAGATGCACCGAGAGAAAAAACTATGCATGATGGTGCACCTGTTCTTGTGGGATTCATGTGGTCTCTAAGTGTTCTGACACGATTATTCTCATTATTCTCATTATGAAGTGATTGATTATCTTCTTCGGCTATATTTTCTGAAAATGATGAGGATATCCTACAAAGTCTACCACTTGATGTATGTGACCACACTCTTATGCACGTATAGGAATAGAATAAAAGGAAGAAGAAAACAAAAGAAGAAGAAACAAGAGAAAAGAAACAAAGTTATATACAAAAAAAATGAAAAAAAAAAAAAACAATAACTACTATAATTTATACAAGAACTTACCTCCCCGGCAACGGCACCAAAAACTTGACACGACTAAAAGATTGATGTCTTCTCCCAAGTGCAGGAGTGTCGAAGTAATAAATAACCTGGCAAGACCGGGGTCGAACCATAGGGAGGTTAATTGTACAAATTATAAATAACAATAATACACCAACAATAACAACAACAACAACAACAATAATAACAGTAATAACAACAACAATAACAATAACAATACTAATAACAATAATAATAATAATAATAATAGTAATAATAGTAGTAGCAGTAGTAGCAGTAGTAGTAGTAGTAATAATAATAATAATAATAATAATAATAAAGAAGAAGAAAAAGAAGATGAAGATGAGAACTTTGAGATGAAATATTAACGTAAAGATTTAACAACGATAACAATAAATGTCAAGGTTAGAGAATCCACTAATGGTATGTCAAACAAGTATAATATAAAATCTTATTAGTCAATTGGAAACCACACACAAAGGAGGTTCCAATCAGATTATAGATTGTTAACATGATTACATTAGTCATCTTATTCAATTAATGCTAATACTTGTAAATCTCGTCAAGCATTCATGATTATAACTTATGTTAATGACACGACTAAAAGATTGATGTCTTCTCCCAAGTGCAGGAGTGTCGAAGTAATAAATAACTCGGCAAGACCGGGGTCGAACCACAAGGAGGTTATTTGTACAAATTATAAATAACAATAATACAACACCAATAACAATAACAATAACAACAACAATAATAATAGTAATAACAATAATAATACTAATAATAATAATAATAATAATAATAATAATAATAATAATAATAATACTAATAATACTAATAGTAGTAGTAGTAGTAGTAGTAGTAGTAGTAATAGTAGTAGTAGTAATAATAATAATAATAAAGAAACAGAAGAAGAAGAAGATGATGAGAACTTGGAGATGGAAAATTAATGTAAGGATTAAACAATAATAATAACAAATGTCAAGGTTAGAGGTTCCACTAATGATATATCAAACAAGTATAGTATAAACTCTTATTATTGAATTGGAAACCACACACAAAGGAGGTTCCAATCAGATTATATATTGTTAACATGATTACATTAGTCATCTTATTCAATTAATGCTAATACTTGTAAATCTCGTCAAGCATTCATGATTATAACTTATGTTAACAACAAATCAAGTTCCTTTCATAGCTCAGGTGTCGGTTATACCATACATTATGGGCTATGAAAGTGCCAAGCATTTGTTGTACCAAGTGTTATACAACATAAATCAAGATTAATCATTTAACAAGCAAAGTATTAAAGAGTGAACAAGATAACAAATATAAAACATGTTAGTATCAAAGTTAGTCATTTAACAAGTAAAGTATTAAAGAGTGAACAAGATAACAAATATAAAACATGTTAGTATCAAACATTAAAGTCCATATTAAGTTTACATTATACTTATTCTTACACCATTAGTGTAACCTTTTCACCTTGACATAACTAACTTAGCTAGACATAATGAAAGAAAGAAAAATAGATAAACAAAATAAGAACATAAAAGTTAACTACGTAAAGGAAAGGAAATGAAAGGCATAAACTTAATATTAATGAAAGCAAAGCATAAACATTACAAAAAATACAAAGAGAGAAAGGAAGAGCATGATCTTCATCTGGAAACCAAGATGCCTAAATGCATGGCAAATGCCTCCTTTTATAGGC
>NW_011504874.1:0-4825 GCF_000495115.2 Populus euphratica
TCCTTCACCAATACCAACCTCCTACACCAATAGCTGTGCATTTCTTTCACCAACTCCTCTCCTCTACTTCTTCCATGAATAACAATAATAGCAGTGGAGCTTTTTTTTTCTAGACCAGTAATAAGAGCACCAATAATCTTGCTAACCGCTACTCTTTTACCAGTGTCTCCACCATTCTCATTCTAGGCCTTCTAGGTACAACAACCAAGTACACCTCTAAGTTAGGTACATTTTCTTCTTCTTCTTTCAGCCCTAATTGATATATCTTGAAACTAAAACAAGTAAAACATGAATATTAATTCACGTTTTGTATGCTACAAAATTTACATGGTCATTGGTTTAGGCTAGTGACCATGTAAGTTGAATTGAACCCTTAATATAGCCTATCTAGGTATTTTTTTAAAAAAAAAGAAGAAGAAGAAGGAATTGTTAGTTCTTTAGTCAGCCTAATCTAACTAAATTAGGCATTAGTCTCGGGCCCAACTAACTCAACCCTTTAGACTAAGGGCATGTTTTTCAAACACACCCTAAAATCTTTTCTTTAATTTTTAATTTATTTTTATTTTAATGTTTAGCCAGAAAATCTGAAAATTTCAAAGACCATTTTGAAATTATCTGCTCTTTTGTTATGTGTTTTTCCAATAATTTTATTTAATATTGTATCATAGACTTATACTGTAAGATACGAATCTGATATTAAAAATATCTGATTTTTCTCTTAAATTTCAAAAAAACCAAAAATTCAAAAAAAAAATGGTTAAATCTTAAAGGTTTTTCATGCATATTTTCTCAAAATAATAAAATCATATTTTTATCATATTTTAAAAATTCAAAATTGATATTGTAACTAATTTATGATTATCCATTAAGGTTTGATTAAAATATCAAAGGTTCCATAATAATTAGTTTGGTATTTGGAGTGTTAGGATATAGTTTTAGACTTTAACATCTAAGAGTATAAAATTATAATGTAAAATATATCTTCAAGTATTAAAGATATAAAAATAAAAAATAAATATGATGTTAAAATTAGAATCCTAGAATGATTCAGATTTAATATGATAAAATAGAGACTTTCACACTAAAAAAAGTAAGTTTTGAATTATAGATGAGACTAACAAATAAAAATGTGCCTTAGATTAACAATTAATCAACAATTTTTTTGCTAATTTCTTAACATCTTAGGACTACAACGTTAAAAAAATAAAATTTCAAGCTGAAATATAAAAAACTAAATAATACATAGAAGTTTACCTTGCTAAAAATGAAAAAAAGTTATGTTTTTTTGTGTTAAATTTGATTTTTTTCTTTTATTTTTTAACAATAATCTAAAATTGTACTTTGTCTCATTGATTTTAATTTAATGCTAGATTTTTTTTTAATATATACTTTATATATGTAAGAGTATGTGAAGAAAAATAAACTTTAACAAATAAAACTATGCTAATATAAATTTAAAAAATAAAAATAAATAAAAAATAAAATTTAATGACCAAAGTATAAAAAGATTTATTGTAAAAATGAATAGTTGATATTGTTTAAAAACCACAATTCTTTTAGTTTTTATCCTAGTTTATTGGCTTATACTTCACCACAGTCAAATTAATTTTTTTTAAATATAAAAAAAAAAATTAAGAGCACAAAGAGTTTTTTTTTATAGTGTTATTAAACCTAGTCAAATAAGTTAATCTCAAAACCTCTCGTCCTAACTATTTGCTTAACTCAATTTTTCAATTAAACAATGTGATAGTAGCTAGCTTGACTTAAATTGATTGATTTTATAGATCCAAAGGTAATTTGAATGACTGGTAAAAACACGACTTAACTTTTAAAAAATCTTAAAGATAATAGCTTTTTAAAAAAATATTAAGATAATGACAAAGTAGATCAACCCCAGTCCCCTACAACTTCAATCATGCACTCTATTGGGTTTAATAATTTTTTTATTAACTTTTTTATTTAATTATATAATAAAAATAAATACTCACAAAATATAACACCACCCTCAAAATAAATTTTTATTTGAGACTGTGATAATTCTATATAAAACAAACAAAAATAAATCATGTAGTCTATTTCATAATCAATTCAATATTTAAGTATGAAATAAAAAAAGTAATAATTAAAAAAATAAAAAGAAAAATATATATTTGGTCAATGGGTAAACCTGTCAAACCTATAAATCGAGTAACTTGAGGTAGCACGTGAAATCCATGAATCGAGTTATGAATTTAACTAGAATTCTAATTTGTTTTTTAAAACTATATTTTATTTAATTATATGACAAAAAAAATAAATAATTGAAAAATCAATTATCACCCAATACCAAATTATTTTTAAGTTCGTGATAACTTTATAATTATAAAACTAAATTCCTAATCCACTCAATGTCTATAAATAAAATTGAAAAAAAAAGATTCAACCTGCTAACTCCACAAATCATGTCAATCAACAAAACTTATAAATTTTATAAAGTTTAATAATAAGGTTTTTTATAAAATTATTTTTTTAAGAACATAAAAAAAATGATAAAAAAATTAAATTTGATTAAAAAAACCTCAACCGAATTTATAAATTGGAACAACCCTAACAATGTTGTAAATTATTTTAACTGTATAAAAAGACAAGATGAAAAGATAAATTATAAGATCCAACTTTATAAAAATAAATGTTAAAAAATAATATACTGTGAATTATTATTGGAATTCCAAGAATAATGAGCGTCGATGAATAGTAGTTATCCGCGCTTTTTAGCTTTTCAGTTACACATAGAATTATAGGGGGGGACCACAGCTTTGTGGTTGCCGACTTGCCTTGGGAGTGGATAATCTAGTAGCTGTCGACATTTTGTGTACTTTAATAAGATTTTATATTTAAAATTATTTCAAGTGTTTAAGAACAAATTTCAACTATCAGATTTAGTATTTAAAAATAAAAAATAAAAAAATAGAGTCAAACACAGATGAGAAATAAAAATTAAAACTAGTTGTTTTCAATAATCATTCACTTATTATTTTTAAAAATATATATTTAAAGGATAAAATAAAGGTGGTATACATAATATAAAAAATAAAATGAATTAAATTTTATTTATTTGTTAATTAAACTTAAACTTAAATTAAAATTAAAATTAATTAAAATAAATAAAAAAAGGTTACGCCGTGAATATCGATGACCCCATGACAAATACGTAACAGTTACTGAAACTGTCATTTGTCAGAAAAGTCAAATCCATGTCACCTTTAAAGTCTGTCTGTTTGGAAGGCACCGCGTTCCTTTATAGCGGAAGCCAAATCTAAATTAAAGAGGACGTGGGCAGTGGTGCCACTTGTATTTTCTTTTTGGTGGAGGGGAAGTCGTAGCCGGCAGCTAGGTTGATGGGAGATGATCACTTAGTCGGCAAGTTGCCTAGATGACAGGTGTCGTTACCTCTTATTGCCACGAGTCAAACGCAGATTTCGTGCTTGTAACCTGTGGATGCATGCGTGGCATCTTGCCGACATCAGCCCACCCACGAACCCACTCATCCTCTCGCCAATTGTTTGTTTCTGAGATGTCGACGGAAAAGCAAATAACAGGTAAGTGTAGTGTTTTCCGGTAACAGTGAAATATATTGTTTTTTAAAGTATTTTTATTTAAAAATATATTAAAATAATAATATTTTATTTTCATTTTATTCTCTCGAAAATATGAAAGAAAAGAAAAAAGAGACAAGAGGCCAACATTCTTGGACTTGGCCCAGGTGCATGCTTAGCCCAAGTTTCAAGATTTTGGACATTTTTTAATTGTTTTTCATGAGCTTTATTTTGGGCTATTACGATTCTTCTTTCTCTCTTTTTAGTTTTTTCCTATTTAATGAGTTAATGATGAATTGCTGGCGAGTTGATGAGTTGATGGAGATGGCCTGAGTTAACTAGAGGAGCGTTCGATGAATTAAGATTCTTCCTTCTCTCTTTTTCTGGGCATCCTATGTACTTTCGGAAGGTGGGTCTGCATTGATAGTGACGACACCGCTGATGAAAGTTGGTGAAAACAGGTGAAAAGTACGGATATCGAGGCGGGTTTTGCGAGGAACATGCTAGTCTTGTAGAGATGAGAGGTTAATCTTTTGGGTTGAAGGGTCTGTCTGATAAGAAAATATCCTGAGATTGTTATCGTATTTCCGAGAAAGAAAAAAAAAAATTAAAGTGCATGATTTTATCGATTTAATAAATTAACTATTAAAAATAAAAAATATAGTTTAATTAAAAAATTTAAAATAATATGTTATTTAAAATATTAAAACTATATTATATTATAAATGATATATTTTTTTAAAAGATGGGATCAAGTTATATTAACTTATAAAATTTATTATATAAATTATAAAGTTTTGATAACCTCGTAAAAAATAAATAAAAAATATTTTAAAACTTAATTTTTAATTAATTTAATATTAAAAATTAAAAAATTTAAATTAACTCGAATTAATATGTCAAATTTAGATTATAAAACAAGAATAATCCAATAAAAAATAAATTAAAAAATTATCAAATCTAATTTTTAATCAATTCAATGTAAAAAATAAAAAGATTCAAATCAACTCGTCAAATCCTTAACTTAATTATAAAACTGAAATAACATCTTAGAAAAAAATAAAAAAATTATAAAATTTAATTTTTAATTAATTCAGATATTAAAAAAATAAAATTATAAAAAATTAATTATAAAAAATGACCTAAAATATCTCTAATCATAATCCATAAAATTTATAATTAGAATAAAGGTAAACTAAATTTTTTTAAAAAAAATTATCTTTTTGAACACTAATCGGCTAAAAGAGAGC
>NW_011504834.1:0-4907 GCF_000495115.2 Populus euphratica
GTTGTCACAAGATGTCCAATTTGATTGGACATCACAATGTTAAGAAGCTTTTGAAAAGCTTAAAGGGTTGTTGACAACTGCACCAATCATGCAAGCTCCTGATTGGTCTTTACCATTTGAACTGATGTGTGATGCTAGTGATTTTGCGGTTGGGGCTGTTTTAGGGCAAAGAAAAGACAAGAAACCTCATGTCATATATTATGCTAGCAAGACTTTGAATGATGCTCAATTGAATTACACTACAACTAAAAAAGAACTCTTAGTTGTGGTCTTTGCATTAGACAAGTTTAGGTCTTATTTGGTTGGATCACTTGTTATTGTTTTTACTAATCATGCAGCATTGAAATATTTGCTCACAAAACAAGATGCCAAACCACGTTTGATTCGATGGATCCTCCTACTCCAAGAGTTTAACCTTGAAATTCAAGATAAAAAGGGAGTAGAGAATGTAGTGGTTGATCATTTATCTCGTCTTTCAAGTTATGAGACCATAATTGATGAATCTCCAATAAATGAACTCTTTGCTGATGAAAATTTATTTTGTGCAGGTACTGTCTCCTACATTGGTTCTCCATGGTATGCTAACATAGCAAATTACCTAGCCACAAGTCAGATTCCTTCTCATTGGTCTAAACTTGACAAACAAAAATTCTTGCGCAATGTGCGCACCTTTTTTTGGGATGACCCCTACCTATTTAAATACTATCCTGACCAAATTATTAGGTGGTGCATCCCTGATCATGAAATTCCAAGTGTCATTAATTTTTGTCATGCATTAGCCTGTGGTGGGCATTTCTCTTCCAAGAAAACCATTGCCAAAATCTTGCAGTGTGGTTTTTTATTGGCCCACCATGTTTAAAGATGTTCATGCCTTCTGTGTTGCATGTGACCAATGCCAACGACTAAGTAGCCTCACTCTGCGTAACATGATGCCCCTTAACCCCATCCTTGTTTTGGAAATATTTGATTGTTGGGGGATTGATTTCATGGGACCTTTTCCAAGTTCATTTGGTTACCAATTCATCCTTGTAGCTGTTGATTATGTGTCTAAATGGGTGGAGGCCATTGCATCTCGAACCAATGGCCATCGAGTTGTGGTCAAATTCTTGAAAGAAAATATTTTCTCTCGTTTTGGCATGCCCCGGGCTATGATTAGTGATGGGGGAAAACATTTTTGTAACAAACCCGTTGGGATTTTGATGAGAAAATATGGTGTAATTCACAAGGTGAGTACCCCCTATCACCCACAGACTAGTGGCCAAGCTGAGTTGGCAAATAGGGAGATCAAGAACATTTTAGAGAAAACAGTCAATCCAAACCGTAAAGATTGGTCCCTACGACTAGTTGATGCTTTGTGGGCATATTGCACTACTTATAAGACCTCTTTAGGAATGTCTCCTTATAGGCTAGTTTATGGAAAGCCTTGTCATCTCCCTGTTGAGATTGAGCACCGTGCATATTGGGCCATTCGGCAATTCAATGACAATGAAAATAAGGTTGGCAAAAATAGAAAGCTTCAATTGGATGAATTAGAGGAGTTGAGAAATGATGCATTTGAAAATGCAAAAATTTCAAAACATAAGATGAAAACTTTGCATGATAAACATATTCTTAGAAAATCCTTTCATGTTGGTCAAAAGGTTCTCTTGTATAATTCACGATTACATCTCTTTCCTGGGAAGTTGAGGACAAAATGGATTGGTCCATTTGTGATTAAATCCATCTCTGAGCATGGTGCATTTGAGGTAGAAAATCCCAAGAATGGAAATATTTTCAAAGTAAATGGTCATCGATTGAAATCTTATCTTGAAAACGTTGTGGCTGACGTTGAGACATTGGATCTTGAAGATCCAATACCATTGTAGTATCAGAAGTAATGATTTTTTATTTTTATTTTTATTTTATTTTTATTTTTTCCTTCTTTCTTCCATCTCTTATATTTTATTGTTCATGCATTCGGGACAATGCATTATTTTAAGTTGGGGGGTGTGAGGTTCTTTATTTTCAAAAAAAAAAACATCATAGTTTTCTTTTAGTTGTGATATGCAGGTTAAAAAAAAAATCAAGCAAGAAGTCAGCTCATGCCCAATTCAATTTTCTAATCTTTATACTTTTCTTCTCTTTCTCTTTTACATTGAGGATAATGTAAAACTTAATTTTAGATATTTCATTATGTTGAATGCTTGAGATAACCATGCTTCTTAAAAAAAGAAAAGACTTGCATTCGTATGTGAATGAGACTTGTTTAGGATCATCATTATATTTTTGGATTCATTATTATGTTGAACATTGCGTGCTTTAATTTAGGATAGATAATATCTTATAAAGCAAGATATAGCATACTTTTTTTTAAGATTACTGAAGTACATCTTTCCTTGTAAAAGTTGTGTGAGTTGTGTGATTATGCATGAAAGATGAGTATGATGTTTTACTTGTAATTATCCCTTTTGATCCAGTCCTAAACAAGGTTTAAGTAAATAGAGTAATAATTATTACACAAATAAATAAATAAATATGTACAAAGTTCTATCTACTCCAATGTTTTGAGTTGCTCAGTAACTAGGGGTATTCATCACAAATGTTTATCTTTACGCCAAACGGCAGCTTAAAATATGAGTATGCAAAGCACTTTAAGTTTGTGACTTTGTGAGTAACCGGGTGCATTCATTACAAATGTTTGTATTCGTGTCAAAAGGGAAGTGACTACTTAAAGACAAAGAATAAATCATATCTTCAAAAGAAAAGAAAAAAGAAAAAAGAAAGAAAAAAAATATATAGATATTTCTCTAGTTTGCTACCTTGTTTGTGTTGGTGAGAAGGGAAGATTACAAGTTGAATTTTCGTATGAATCAATTATGTTGGTTGCACGATAAATATGACTGAATTTGGAAATTTTGTATGGATGTTTGATTTAGAGAATGTAAGTATGCTTATTTTTCTTTATTTGCTATTGTGTACACTAAGTTAAAGATACCAATGTTTGCATGATAGGTCCTTCAAGTGTGATGAATCGAGCCTAATTAGGATTGTTATTATTCTTTTTATTTCGAAGGTTTTATGTTTTGTTTTGCTTGAGGACTAGCAAAATCTAAGTTGGGGGGTGTGATTGTGCATCAAAAGTGTCATTAAGTCTCTTATTTTACATATGTATTTATTGTTTTTATTTGGTTTTTTTTATAATAATTGATGTGCTTTTCAGTAATGAAGTTTGTTTTAATGTTTCAATAGGTTTTTGGAGCTTAAATGAATTAATTCAGGAAATTCAACGTCGGAATTCAGAACAAAGAATTGAAGAGATGCTTAGTTGAAGATTGAAGCAAATCTTGGTTCAAATAAGTGCTCCAAATTTGTCCCAAAAATCAATTCTATTCCAATTCTAGAAAAGAATACCATATGATCTATTTTACGCCCAAACTTACCTTATGTTGTGTACAAACTTCAACCATTACACACTCAAGGTTTCCATGTCAATCTTAGCCCAAATATATGTCTGTGGCAAGCTACACCATCTGATGATGTTAAATTTGCTGAATTTGTAAGTGATGTTATGTAATGCATCATTGGAACATGACAATGCATAAGAAAAATATCACCTCATTTTCAACTCGTTATGACTAAACATCATTTCAAAAAAATTATACAAGTCATTACAGAAACTGTCAATATCCAAGGCAAGGATGTTATTATCATGGTGAAAGAGGACATTACATGTAAACACCCAAAAAAAAAATTGAATGAAAGTAGAAAATGACCCCACCATTGCTGTCGATTTATGGATCGGTAGCAATGCGATTCTCTCTGCTAATTTTTGGATCAATAGCGACATAGTTTTTGTCGCTGATTTCTAGATCAATAGCAACACAATTCTCGCTATTGATTTTTGGATTGGCAACAACACAGTTTTTGCTGCTAATTTTTGAATCAGCACCTATATAGGCAACACAATTTTCACAACTGATTTATGAATTGACAGCAATGCAAGCAAAGCAGTTTTCGATATCGATTTCTAAATCAGCAGTGACATAGTTTTTGTTGCTAATTTTTTAAATGGTAATGACTCGATCTAAATGAATGGCTAGGGAAACAAACCAGACTGTTTTGGGGAATTAAGGGAAGGGAGAAAACTAGTCTTGGGATAACCAGATGGGGGAGAAAGAATAAACTTAAACTAGCACCCAAACACCCCATCTCTTTAAGAGGGGGTATAAATAGAAGGGGGAGAAGGTGACCCTTTCTCTTCCCAATAATCTACCTATAATAGTTACATGGCTAGTTGCATACTCCTGTTTTCTTCTTCCTTCCCTAGCAGAAACTTAAACCCACACCCTTAGCTATAGAAACCTCCTACATTAAAGAGAGAGAGAGAGAGAGAGGGAGGGAGGGGTGACGAAACTTGGAGAAGGAAGGAGCCAAGATCTACTCCCAGGACCAACTACAACCATTGCTGCAGAAAAACCAAGAAAAACTGAACACTACCAGCCTGCATCCAAACTTCCTAAAATGTTTAATGAGAAGTGAACTAAGTGAAGAAAAGAATCACTAGAAATAATGAAGGAGGGATAGCCTAAAGGGCTGGCTAGACAACAAGTGAGAGAAGGAAGGGTCTAGATTGAAAGGGAAGAACAGACCACCAAATGCCTTCCTAAATCTGTTGTGAACTATGAGGTATGAGACAAAAACCCTGCCCCACCATTCTTGTAATTGTTAGACCAAAAAGGAAAGGGGAAACCCCAACTAAATGACCTAGGATTTTCCAGTAGAGGCTAAGGAAAAAACTAACTACGTAGATGGATGAAGATTTAACAAAGGAAAGGGATAGTTTTGGTTGCACAAACTGAATGGGAGGGCCGGCTGTGGAAAGAGTTAAAATGAATGTAGAATAAAGTGATGAAAAACAAGGATTATGA
>NW_011500385.1:0-4540 GCF_000495115.2 Populus euphratica
GTTGATTATTTTGTTTTTCTCACATTGCTTTTGTGTTTCTTTTTGAGTGATTTTTGCTAGCTTCTCTCATCCCGGTCAAATGGCGGACAACGATACTCCGTGACTTAAGTCGGTTCTTTTAGTTTCCCACAATAACTGATATCTGTGTATATATGTGTGCAATTCTTTGAATCTCTCTTCCAATTCTCATTTGAAAATGGATACTAATCTTGAAAAATTGAAAAAGTATTTTCCCGCTCTACCTCAGAATGCGATTACAAAAATTTACCATGCTAGATGTGCAAGATTGAGATTGTTAATGAATCATGGAATTCCTGAAGATATTCGCTGGATGATTGAAGCAAAGGTCCGATTATCAGGTGAGTCCTCTAACTCCTTCATTTCACACATGCTTGGAACAGGTAAAAGTACTTTTGCAAAGAAACGTCGTGCAAAATGACTGAAAGTCTGTCATCGATGTGCTAGATGGACTTGTAATACACAATGTCGTTCTTTAGGAATGATATCTATAAACCATGAAGATAAAATACATTTCATTAAGGATGGCCTGAGTAAGGAGTCTTTAGATAATCTTCTATTGACTCTTGAGACGCATCCTAGTGGAGATGTGCATCGTGCAATTCATGATTTATGGCCACTATTTCATAAAGAACATGATCGACTTAGTCTTGGGAATCTGACTAAAAAAGAACCTGTTTGCCAGTTTTTAAGAAAACTGGATGGGAAGCCTATCCCCGACCCATAAAGGGCGTTTAAGCCGTTCTTAAACATAAAACCAAGGGAAGATGTGAGCCACAATCACAACTACCTGTACATACATATGCTTTTTCAAAAAGTAAATAAATAAATAAATAAAAAGAGAGAGAGAGTGTGTGAGACTCCAACTGGCCTACATATAGGTGTTATGATTGTCTTTCTCATTTATCATCTATAAAACCCTCTCTTCCTTCCTTTTTACTCAACCCATACATTCAACAAATACAGAAGTGTGTAGAAATGGCAAGTTCCTCAAGTCATCAAATAAGAAATATTTGTGTTTTCGGTGGATCTAGTCCTGGGAAAGAAAAGGAGTTTTTAGAATCAGCAAATCATCTTGGTCAGGTGTTAGCTGAGAGAAAGATTTATTTAGTGTATGGGGGAGGCAGTCTTGGGTTAATGGGAGGTGTGTCAATAACTGCATTTTTAGGAGGTAGTCAAGTTTTGGAGGTCGTCCCTGAAGCTTTGGCACAAGGGGACATCATTGGAAAAACAATTGGAGAGGAACTTCAGGTCTCCACAATGTCAGCTCGAATGAATGCAATGTTTAACCATGTTGATGCCTTCATTGCTTTACTAGGTGGTATAGGCACATTGGAAGAGATCTTTCATATTTCCTCTTGGGCTCAACTGCACATTCACTATAAACCCGTAGGTTTGTTAAATGTTAATGGTTATTATGATAAGTTGTTGTCTTTTCTTGATCATGATGTGGAACAGGAATTTCTAACATCTTCTGCACGACAAATCATAATCTCTGCTGCTACTGCTGAACAATTGATTGACCAACTACAATCCTTCATTCTTGTAATTGATCCTTCCATGAGTCGCATAAATTGGTCATCTAAGGAAAGCCGTAAAAAGCTTAGATTGGATTTGAGCCTTCATTTGTGAATTTTTGTGTCTTTTGGTTTTATTATTGTGTTTTATTATTTCTTATTTTTGTTTTAGTGTGTTTCAGGTTTGTCGGTGTTTGTTATTTCAGGTGATATCTTCTATACTCTATCTTTCTACCTTAAAACATTGAGGACAATGTCTCGTTTTGGTTGGGGGGAGAGGGTAGTAGTTGATAAAAAAAATTATTTTTCATTTCATAAAGCATGTGCATAATTGTTGTTACTAGGATGGCAGAGTAAATGAGCTCTTTTGTTAAAGTAACTCTTGAGACGCATCTTAGTAACCATTCTTAACAAGGTCTATTATAATACTTCCTAAAATATTCAGATTTACAAACTCTCACATTGTTATCATTTAATTCTGCTCACATACTTATTTAACATGTATTCTTAAACCTTAATTTACACACACACACTTTAACATATGATTATGGGTTGCATATTGGATTATTACATTATTTATGTTCTTTTGTTAAAGGTAACAACTAAGGGAAAGGGATTGTATATAATTAAAAAGAAAAAAAGAAAAACATGAAAGTATATAATTAAGAAAAAAAACATGAAAAAAAAGAAAAAAAAAAGAAAAAGAAAAAATGATGATAATAAAAATGTAGATAAGTTTGGTTTCGTAGCCTCTCTAACCTAAGCAATTAAGCTCGAAGGGGTGTTTTAACACCTAATACCCTAAAGTCAACTAACTTGGGAGCTATTGGCGCAATGCTTATTACATGGGTGGAGGAGAAAAGCTTAAGGAAATCAAACATTGCACTATCTACATATCAGTATCTGCGACCCGAGTTACTAAGCTCGTAGGGGTGTCTTAACACCTAAGTCTTAACACCTAATGCCCTAAGATCAGTATCTGCGACCCGAGTTACTAAGCTCGTAGGGGTGTCTTAACACCTAATGCCCTAAGATCAACTGGTCTGGGAGTCATTAGCTGAAAGCTCATTACATGGGTTAAAGATGCATGATGTTTTTAAATTATATGTATATATATTTAAAAAAAAAAAGAAAAAAAAGACAAAAATAATAATCACAGCCCAAGGAAGTTAACCTTAAACATTAGAACAAAAATTTTGTTTTATTCCAAGAAAAGCCCCATAATTATGTGTTGATACATTGAGCACAAAAGAAAGGTTTATTAATATCTTGTTAAGAGGTATTGAGCAGATATATAAATTTAATGAGAGTTTGTTTATCTGGATAGATTAATGGAAGCTAAATGATGAATACCTTGCTTTGTGGAATTTGCAAATTGTTTTTCTATTTTACGCTTTGATTACTAGGGACTAGTAATAAGCTGGTTGGGGGGTGTGATTAGTACTTAAAAGTGCATTTTTATCATGGTTTTATATCATCATTTTGCACTTGAAGTATCAATAACTCCTTAACCAAAGCATGTTTTATAATAATATATCTAATAATATAAGATAACTTTAATTTGTGGTAAATGTTCATTTTAAATGTAGGCCTATCACATAAATGAAAGGATTGATTGATGACTTTAAGAACTTAAATTGCAAGGATAAAGAGATGGCCAAACTTAGAAAAGAGATGTTGGTGCAATCCAAACCGGAACACTGTTCGGTAATTAGGTCATATCTGGAGCTATATATCTCAGATTTAGTTCCAATTTATATGGATGGAAAGATAAGACATAGGCCTACAACTTTCATATGGAGCCCAAGATCTAAAAATGCCATTTTTAAGTCCAAATTGTAGCAACAACAAAGAAGCCCGAATCTGTCTTCCAGCCCGAGCACTGTTCAGTATTTTGGCCATATCTGGAGTTCTAGAAGTCCAAATGAACTGAAGTTTTTACACAAGAAAGCTGAGACAATTGCCTACAACTTTCATGTTTGCAAGTGGCTCCAATTTTGATGTTATCAATGATGTTTTGGGCAGACAAGAGAAGATAAAGATTGTCACTAAGTCAAAAGTTGGTCACCCACTTATCAATTAGTCATCAAATCAATAGTTCCTAATTTTGGCCTATAAAAGGAGGCATTTGCCACGCATTTAGGCATCTTGGTTTCCAGATCAAGATCATGCTCGTCTTTTCTCCCTTTGTATTTTTTGTAATGTTTATGCTTTGCTTTCATTAATATCAAGTTTATGCCTTTCATTTCCTTTCATTTTATTAGCTAACTTTTATCTTATTTTGTTTATTTATTTTTCTTTCTTTTATTATGTCTAGCTAAGTTTATTATGTGAAGGTGAAAAGGTTACACTAATGGTGTAAGAATAAGTATAGTGTAAACTCAAAATGGACTTTAATGTTTGATACTAACATGTTTTGTATTTGTTATCTTCTTCACTCTTTAATACTTTGCTTGTTAAATGATTAATCTTGATTTATGTTGTATAACACTTGGTACAACAAATACTTGGCACTTTCATTGCCCATACTGTATGGTATAACCGACACCTGAGCTATGAAAGGAACTTGATTTGTTGTTAACATAAGTTATAATCATGAATGCTTGACGAGATTTACAAGTACTAGCATTAATCGAATAAGATGACTAATGTAATCATGTTAACAATCTATAATCTGATTGGAACCTCCTTTGTGTGTGGTTTCCAATTGAATAATAAGAGTTTATACTATACTTGTTTGACATACCATTAGTGAAACCTCTAACCTTGACATTTGTTATTATAATTGTTTAATCATTACATTAATATTCCATCTCAAAGTTCTCATCTTCTTCTTCTTTTTCTTCTTCTTTTTCTCTATCGTTATTATTATTATATTACTATTATTATTATTATTATTATTATTATTATTACTACTACTACTACTACTACTACTACTACTACTACTACTACTACTACTACTACTACTACTACTACTACTACTACTACTACTACTACTACTACTA
>NW_011500385.1:4559-32757 GCF_000495115.2 Populus euphratica
TATTATTGTTGTTGTTGTTATTATTATTGTTATTGTTGTTGTTGTTCTTATTATTGTTATTGTATTATTGTTATTTATAATTTGTACAATTAACCTCCCTGTGGTTCGACCCCGGTCTTGCCGGGTTATTTATTACTTCGACATTCCTGCACTTGGGAGAAGACAACAATCTTTTCGTCGTGTCAGTATCTTAGACCTAATTCACTCTGATGTTTGGCAAACACCAGTTGTATTCTTGGGAGGAGCAAGATACTTGGTATCATTTATAGATGACTTCTCTAGAAGATGTTGGGTGTATCCAATTAGAAAGAAAGCAGATATACTCGCAGTCTTCAAAACTTTCAAAACACGGGTAGAACTTAAATATAAAAAGAAGATCAAGTGTTTGAGGTCTGAGAATGAAGGGAATATACTAGTATGAATTTGATAACTTCTATCAACATGAAGGTATCAAAAGACAATTCATAATGACATACACTCCACTGTAAAATAGAGTGGCAGAGTGGATGAATAGAACTCTATTAGAAAAAACAAGAGAAATGTTAAAGGTTGTAAGTCTAAGAAAGTCATTCTAGGCAAAAGCAGTTAATACTACTTATTGTATGATAAATCGATCTTCGTCAACTACAATTGAGCTGAAGATACTAATGGAGATGTGGACTGGAAAGCTAGATGATTATTTTCAAAAAGTTAGCAAGCTGGATTTAAAATCTAAAAAATATGTATTCTTGGGATATGCTGATAGAGTGAAAGGGTATCGCTTGTGGGGATCTCACTACCCATAAGGTAGTCATCAACAAAGATGTCATATTTATAGAAGATAAAATGCAAATAGAAGAACATAATAGCATTTTAAAGGAGACTACAATAGTCGAGATGAAAAATACTTAGAATCATACTTTTTCTAAAGTTGCACTAAAGCATGAAGAATAAGAACAAATAAAGTCTGAAACTCATAAAGTTCGATGGTCGACTTGTGAACAAAGACCACCGGCTTGGTAATCAGAATATGTTACTGAAAGCAACATTGCATACTATTTTCTTACAGAGGATGGAGAGCCATTAACTTTCTATGAGGCTATTAAAAACACAGATGTATTTATATGAATGACAGCAATGTAAGAGGAGATTGAAGCTTTACACAAGAATAACACTTGGGATCTTGTTCTGTTACAGCAAAGAAGGAATGTCATTGATAATAAATGGGTTTACAAGATAACGTGCAATGATAATGATCAAGTGGAGCGGTATCATGCAAGATTGGTGGTGAAAGGATATGCTTAGAAAGAAGAAATAGACTTCAATAAAATATTTTTCCAAGTAATACGACTTAATACAATCAGAGTAGTTCTAGCAATGTGTGCTATATTTGATTTTCACTTAAAGTAGTTAGATGTGAAAACTGCATTTCTTCATGGAAAACTTGAATAAAAAATTTATATGCTCCAACCAGAGGGTTTTGCTGAAACAGGTAAGAAAAACTTGGTTTACAGGTAGAATAAATCTCTATACGATCTCAAACAGGCACCAAGGTGATTAGTACTTAAAAGTGCATTTTTATCATGGTTTTATATCATCATTTTGCACTTGAAGTATCAATAACTCAACTAAAACATGTTTTATAATAATATATCTAATAACATAAGATACCTTTAATTTATGGTAAATGTTCATTTTAAATGCAGGCCTTGGGACCAGCAAACAAAATTCTAAGGATGCAAATTCACCAAGACAGAAGTAAGAGGAAGATTTGGTTTTCTCAGAAGAATTATTTAAAAAAGATCTTGCAACGCTTCAACATGCAAAATTATAAGCTAATTTCCACCCCACTTTTTATTAACTTCAAATTATCCTTAAGTATATCTCTTAGCAATAAAACAAAGAGGATGAAGATGTCTCAAGTACCGTATGAATCAACAGTGTGAAGTTTAATGTTTGTCATGATATGTACAAAACCAGACATTGCACAAGCAGTGGGAGCAATTAGTTGATACATAGTAAATCCTGATAGAGAGCATTTGAATACTATTAAGAGGATCTTGAGATACATCAAAGATACCTCAGATGTTCCACTATGTTATAGAGGATCAGAATTTACTATCAGAAGTTATGTTAATTCAGATTTTCCTGATGACCTTGAGGAAAAAAATCAACTATAAGCTATGTGTTCATAATTGTAGGAGGATCTGTGAGCTGGGTCCTTAAACTTCAGACTATTGTAGCATTATCCACAACATAAGTTAAGTATATAGTAGCTACATAAGCTTATAAATGAGCAATTTAGATGAAGAAACTTATGGAGGAGCTCGGGTACAAATAAGAGAAGATTCATTTGTATTGTGATAGTTAGAGTGCCTCGTATATTGCAAGGAATCCAGCGTTTCATTTAAAAATAAAACATATAAATATTCATTATCACTTTGTTCATGAAGTAGTGAAAGATAGAAGTGTGGATTTTCAAAAAGTTCACACAAAGAAAAACCCAGCAGATGCTTTGACCAAACTAGTCAACATTGATAAGTATATATGGTATAGATTCTCTTATGGCTTAACTGAAACATAAGCAGCATGAAGATGACAAGTATACAAAGGATAAAAGAATAACAAATGATCAAGTGTGAAGACTTGATTAAGTCATCAAAGTCTTCAAGTGGAAGAATATGAAGCTAGCTGGCACCAACTGGTGCTACCTAAGTCAACAAAATAAGCACCAATTCAGTGTTATAATGTGAAGCAAGCTAGCATCAATTGAAGTTGCATAAGTCAACAAAGTGGGCACCAATTCGGTGCCACTTATGGCACCAATTAGTGCTCTTTTCTTTTGCAAGAAAAAGACAAGAATGTTTGTCTATAAATAAGTAGTGTATCCAAACTTTAAATACATCACAAGTGAGAAGAGGAGGAGAGTAGGAGAGGAAAAACAATCCCACAAAAATTATGAGGTATTTGTAAGATAGTAAGTGAGGTGTTTTCTTCTAGTAATAAAGAGTTTTCAAATGTTATCCTATTAGTAGAGAGAGATTGTAATTCCCACATTACTTAGTAAAATTCTTCTATACTTACACGTGGACGTAGCCAAATTGAATGAACCACATAAATTCTTGTGTATTTAATTTCTTATTTTATCTTATCCTTTACCTTTTATTTTGTTGGGTTTGTATGTCAGTATCTTAACAATTATATCTAATTTTCTTTTTTTAATTTATCTTTATAATTTGAAAAATCACATCTTTATACCTTTGATTAATTCAAAAATTAAAATAATATAAAAAAATAAATTTATTCTTGAGTAGCTTCTCAGTACTTGAAAAAATAACTATGTTTGTGGAACAGGGCTACTGTATATCGTAAAAAAGGATCAGGAGCTCACAACAATGCTAACTGCCAACGGAGGAGAAATTTCTGCAGGAAAACACGACATGCAGTGGCGTGAATGAGAATAAGGACACCATTACCACCTGCAAATATATCTAAGAAGATATATTCTGCTTCCCCAACTGGAACACGGCTGAATCCTCGCCTGCAAGTGGCAGAGGGGCAGAGGTACCACCCAATTCCTGGCCAGGCAACTAATGGCCTGTACAAATTCTAAACACAATAACCCTACCCAACAATTCCTTGACTGTTACAGCAGCACAGGGAACGGCATAAGGATCTCCAGGTCCATTGCTGAAGAGAATTCTGTCCGGTTTTATCTTTAGAGTTTCTGATGGTGGCCGATTTGAAGGCACCAAAGTGATCTTACAGCCATAAGATGCTACGCGTCTGAGTAAATCATGCTTGATCCCAAGCAATGACCTTCAATCCAAGAGTAATAATAAAAAAATATTGTCAGGAGATGTAATTATTGTAACCATGTTTTTGGCAGGGAAACCATTTAAGATATATGTGAACGTGAGAATAGTTCAAGACGATCGTTAGCTAAATCTTTCGAACCAGGAATACATGGATGTATATAAATAAATAAATAAAAACTGTCAGGCAAATTAAGCATGTCTCTGGACATATATCATTTTCCAGTATAATTGCTATTTTACTCTTAAAAAAAATTTAATGGTTTTGTTATTAAGCCTGGTTTGTTTGCAAGAAAATTATTTTTTTTTGAAAAAAGAATTTTAAGAAAAATAAATTTTTAAAAAATAAATTATTTTTTAATATTTGATAGTATTATAAAAAATGAACTGGAAAATATTTTTTAGTATTTGATTATGTTATGAAAAATAAACTGAAAAATAATTTATTAATAAATTAATTTTTTTTCAAGTTTATTTAATATATATAAAATATTTAATATAATATTTAATCACTTACAATAAAAAAATAAAATCTAAAAAGTATAATGAAGAATTTTTTTATTATAGTTTATATTTATATATAGCTTATTTTGTAAAATATAACTATATATATCATATTACATTATAGAGGTATAACTTTGTGAAATATTTTTAATTAAAACCTATTAATATTTTTTTAATTTTAAAAGCATAAAATAAGTTTATTTTTTTCATATGAAGAAAGCCAAATTAATTTATAATAAGAGTTAGATATTTGAGGTTTTGTTTTATATGAAGATTTTTTTAATAAATAAATAAATATAAAAATATTTTGATGAATGTTTTGGATAAAGTTTTTTTTTATGAATCCATTACCCCTAAACATGCCAGGCTATGAATGGCCATTGCTATAATGGAGATGCACAGAGAGGCACTTGTTTCAATCTTCATATTTAAGGCTCCCCCTCCCCCTTGGATGTTCAAAGAACATTGTCTCTTGGCTTTACTAGGGTTGTAGGTAGCTTTTGTTCAAAAACACTTCTCTGAAGTGTTCTCATGAGTTGTCAAGAAGAGCTGTTGATAGAAAAAGTTTGTGAGATCTATGACAAACTTTCGAGGTTAGAAAACCTCAATCCTTCCAAGCAAGTTAATTCTCTCTTCACCCAACTTGTACAAACGTGTATGAGTCAATGTCATAGGAAAGTGTTTTTCTTTTGACGAAGGAAAGAAAAATACTTTCCTGTGATAAAAGCCAGTTGTTTTTTTTATTGGAAATAAATTTTTTATGACTAGCTTTTCGGATGGTTATCAAATATAGAAAAATAAAAAAAATAAATTCCAAGAATTTGGTTTTCTTAAAACCATAAGGGTAACTCAATTTTTTCATAAGATTTATGGGTTATTATCAAATTAATTATACACACACATACTTTTTCAAATACACTAAAATGACTAAATTATCATTAAAAGCACAAAAAAAAAAGAAGCACATATGAGCTTTTTTTTACTTTTTACTTTTAAAAGCACAATAAAATAATTATATTACCTTGAAAAACAATTTTTTTAACTAAGGTATAATGATTTTTTATATATATATTTTTTTATGATTTTTTATTATAATCAAGTTAAGTGAAAGCAATTTAGATCCTTTTTGTTGATTGAAAAGTAGCTTCTATAGAAAATAAAGTCCTGAAAATTAAATTACTTTTTAAAGTTTGATAGTATCATGAAAAACAAGTTAAAAATATTTTCCAATAATTGACTATGCTATGAAAAATAAGATAGAAAATAAATTTTTAATTTTTTTAAATTTGTTAAAATAATAAAAATTAAGTCTAATATATGAAAAAGTTGAAGGAAGATTGAATTGAAAAAAAAAACTAATCTCGTAAATCATTTTAAATAAATATAAATAACAATCAAAATAATAGATATCAAATTTAACAGATAAAAAAGTTGAAAAAAAGATGAAATTGAAAAAAAATTTCAATTTCATAAATTATTTAAAAAAAATAAATAACAATTAAAAAGAATGAGAATCAAATATAATTGATAAAAAAATCTCAATCATGAAAAATATAAAGAGAAAACAAATAACAATAAAAAATAAAGATTAAAGTTGATATAAAAAATAAAATTATATCAAATTCTAAGGGATGAAATAAAAAAAAGATTCAAAACAAAATATACAACAATAAAAATTTTAGAACCAAATTTGATATAATCAATAAATAATAAAATATTTTTTATTTTTTAAAATTTTTTTAAAGTACATTCTACCTAAAATAAAATATTTTCCTAAAAATTAAACTAATTTTTCTTTTGACAGGAAAATGTTTGATGGTAACTAACTTTCTTGATAGTACAAACATAAATTGTTTTTGGAAAGTGGATGTCAGAAACCACTTTTCATGAAATAAATGAAGGTATATTTTAATAAATATAAAATATTACTTTTTATAAATTTTAATTGGCACATGCAATGCTTTCATGCTATTCGAGCAATGAGTGAAGAGATATTTAGTAACCAAACAATAGCTTTCGAGGTGCTTGGTGGCCTTACCATCCATTGACAGTGTGTGTGGCATATAAATCTTCAATTTGACACTAACATCTTTTTTTTCTCCTTCATTTTTCTCTCTTTTATTTTCACACCTAAACTTTTAAATTTTCAAAAAAACCCTTCAATTTGTTTTTGTCTTTAGATTTTGTCAATGTTTTTTTTTATTTTTATTTATTTTGCTTAGAATTATTTTTCTCGATAGAATTTATTTTTTAATTTTATTCATAAAAATTTAATTTCATTTCATTCTTATGTCAAATTTAATCGTTATTCTTTTGATTGCTATTTTATTTTACTTTGGTAGATTTTTTAGATTTAAATATTTTTTTATTTCATCTTTTAACACTAAATTGATTGTGAATTAAGTTTTTTGGTTGAACCCGAGCCTAGAATTTTACGGGTTGTAGGTTTAAAAAAAACCAACTCAAGTTTAAGAGATTCATTCGAATTTTCTTATTTTTTTAATTTCTTTTCCTTATGCTTATGTTTTTTCAAGTTTATCATTTAATGTTTATTTATTTCTTAAATTTTATCTCTAATTGTTTATAACTCTTCAATTTATCCATATTTAATCTAACCTAAGGTCAATTAAAAATCAATCAAGACCAGCTAAGAAAAGAATAATAGAAAGAAAAGGAAAAACATATTGTTTAACCGGGTTAACTCATTACTAATAATAGAAAGAAAAAGAAGAACATATTATTTAACTGGGTTAACTCATTACCATCAAGTTCATTGCTTAGACAATAAATTTTACGTGTTAACTTGTGTTGATACAATGTGTCATCATATTTTCACTTCTTTCTTTAATTTTTTTATTTTTATTTTTACTATTTGATCCTTTGATAATATGTTTTATTACATTTAAGTTAAGGCTCGGTAAAGGTTAAAAAAATAACAATGTGAGTTTTTTAAAACAAGATCTCCTACTAGTTCGCTCTTGAATCATTAAGTCAAGCCACATTGATATTTTTTTTTGTATTTATTAATGTATATAGTAGCTGATTAATTTAATTTGATCACTCATTAAGTTTTTTATTCTCATTTTAAATATTTTATTATATACAAGAAAAATAACGATGTTTACACTTTTTTATATAATAATTGTATTTTAATTAAATCTATGTTGAAGACTCTATTTAGGAATACAGTTGAAATCATGTTCTCTCAAATTAATTTTTTTTGGCTAAAAATTATGTTTTATATTTTCAAATCATTTTAATCTATTAATCTCAATAATAATTTTTAAAGTATAAAATAATATTATTTTAATATATTTTTAAATAAAAATATTTTAAACTATAATTATTGTCACAATTCTAAATAAGCTCGAATTACATGCGAGGCCAAGTTATAAATTAAGGGTGTATTTGGTATTGCGACAACTGTTGTGGTTGTGATTTGAAAAAAAATTATTTTATAAAAAATATTTTTAGTTGAGATTAGTTTGAAAAAATAGATGTTAATGGGGACAATACTTTGTGTTGCTTTTTGACATCCAGTTTTTGCTTAGGGAAGTGACTGGTCTTTCTTTTGGCTAATTTGATCTGGCTGTGGATTGTCAATTGCTGGTATGACTACGTACATTGTAGTTAGTTCTTTCTTGCTGGAGTTTCTTTTCCTGGTTTCCACACGATTTTCCCTTTTTAAGCTGTGGCATGGCCATATTGCTGGTATGACTACGAACCTTGTAGTTTGTTCGTTCTTGCTGGTGTTTCTTTTCCATACGATTTTCCCTTTTTAAGCTGTTGCTTGTTGGCATGGCCATGTTGCTGCTGCTATGGTGTTCTTGCTGTGGCTGCTTTTTTTCCAAATGATTTGCTTGAGCAGCAAATGCATAACTTGGAAGACTGAAGGTGGAACTTGTGCAGAAAAATAATTGGGGCTTGCAAATGCAAAGGAAAAGCTTAGCATGATCGTGACCAAGGGGGAGAAATTGGTTCAGCGACAGGATTCACCAAGGCACACTCTATCTGAGAAAACAAGCGGGCTTGAGAAACGTTCGGCTGAATTGCACCAACATGAATATCCATATTGTGTTAAAATGCAAATGTATTTAGGCAAAAGTTTCATTTCAAAGTGTATTTTCACTTTAAATATATTAAAATAATATTTTTTTTACTTTTTAAATTATTTTCATATTAACCTATTAAAGCAATTTAAAATTATTAAAAAAAATTAATTTAATATAAAAAATTTAAATTTTTTTAAAAATATAATTCAACTGCACTTTTAAACATATTCTTAAAAATAAATGTGAAACTATAAATTTATGTAAAGAACTTCAGCTTAAGATATATGCTTTTAGCTCCACCACCTCCCCCAACATGGCAGGTAAAGGAAGTAGTATAAATATATTTGGTATTGCAATGCAAAGTATTTTTATTTAAAAATATATAAATATATATATATTTTTATATTTTTAACACTAACACATTAATGATCTAAAAAATAAAAAAAATATTAATTTATTGTTATTTTAAACCAATTGCATTTTTTAAAAAATGCATACATATACAATTTCATATACAAAAACTAATAGTGCTTAATTATAAACCTCATCCAAAAAACCTATAGGTTAAAGTGTTTTGTTTAAACTAAATTGATTTATTAACACATGCAGTACTCCAACCGGTTAAACTCTTATGAATCTACTAATATTTGAAATTTCCATCAATATCACAAATTGATATTAAATTTTAACAAAAAAATATCACCCTAACAAAAAATTAATATCTTTACTAAGTATATATATTATATACGCTAATTATCCGGTTTGTATTTTATTATTCATGTAACAATAATTTGTGTGATTTAAACTTTGTAATATTATATATATTATTAAATTTCATAAACTTTTGTTTTGGTACACATAAACTTGTCCACACATGAAGGATATTTTTATTGTTAAAACCTTTGAAAAAACTAAAAACTTTAATGTTCTCTAAGACGATAATTGAATCTTATTAGTAGTTTGTTTGTATAATTGCGAACTATAATACTTATTTTCTTAGATGTGATATAATCTAATTTAATAATTGTATGATTAAAGAGAATTTTAAGCTTTCATTTTATAAGATGGAGCAATAAAAGAAAAACAAACAATAATATATCTTTCAACTTGGGAGATTTTTTATTTGTTTTTTATTGTAAATATATATAATTAATAGAATATAGACTTATCATAGCAAGTATATTGAATAGAATTGGAATAGATATTAAAATATTGTTTATCTTTAAATTGCTACTAAGTATTTTACAAAGGAAATGAAAGGAAAATAAAAGGAGTATATCCATAATTGTAAATAAAGCATGGAAGTCAAAATGTTTTATTTGATCAAAATATTTTTAAGTTTTAATAGCTCATGAGTCCTGAAATTTAAGATGCTTGGAACTGATGTATTGGATAATTAATTAATTTCTTTGTTAAATATTCTGATTTTTTTTTTTTAGTTAAGATATCTGATAGCCTGATATGGAAAGCCAAGGTGGTGCATGGTAAATCAAAGTGGCTGGTGTCTAGTAGCTGATACATGTAAAAGGTTTCCTTTGATGAATATAAGGACTCTTTGATGCTAAGTTAATAATTTTCTAGAAAGAGAAAAAACAATGATATTTTTAGAGAGATAGGCTTAGATAAGGTGTCTAAACCCATTAAAGGTGAAAAATAGATTCAGGTGCGTTTCCTAAACCCAAACATGTTGGGCTCAGGCGTGGTAGCTTAAACCCACAGGGATGTAGGGGTGCACGCCCAGTAATGGTTATGCACCCAAATGGTGGGCTCAAGCTTCCATGTTTGAGCTCAGGTATAAGCCTAACATGGGCTCAAGTTACCATGCTTGAGCTCATGCACCTTGGGAGAAGTTGGTATCAGGCGTGGTTGCCCAAGCCCATATGGATTTTTAGGGCTTTTTTTTTTTGGAGGGGGGGATGGGTTGGGCCAGTTAAACTTTGATCCATCAGTAGCCCTCCAAGTCTTTGTGGTATTAATCACAAAGACTTGTAAAAATACTCAATTTTCATGACAATTGCATCATATTTTGTTTATATAAGAAGAGGGGTAAAAACCCCAAATAATATATCAAAGAGCCCACGTGTAGAAACATGCACCATGGTTGAAACAAATCTCTAAGTAAGAGAGGAACTATGAAAAAACATGTACTTAGAAAAAATCCCAAGTGGTCAGGGGGACAAACCCATATCGACATCTATACTTAGATAAATTATTGAGGGGATGGAACCATAGAGGGTAGTGCTATTGCATTAGGGAAACCAAGTCCATCCCTTGTGTCGTGAAGTGCACGACTTCCAATGGCGAATCTGCCTCTTGAATTGAATGAGGGGTTTTGGGTTTAATAATAAAATTATGATTTGAAATGTTCAAGAGTCTCCATCTAGTATTGTGGTCACTAGAAAACTTAATGGTTTACGAGAGTCTTGGTAAGTAGACTAGTTGTACATGAGAAAGATACATCACCCTCATTGCACCCTACATATAGTAAGTTGTATTATTGATAGATTTTTTTTTGAAGTCCTGTTTCTATTTTTGGTCCATCTAATGTTTAAAAGAGGTCATTCTTAGTAAGGAAGTCTCTATCTTATCAAGTTAAACTCTAACCATAACACCTTTTTGGTGGAGGCTAGTTTAATCAGCCTATAAATTTTGCAACAATCCAACCTGAAGAAAGGGTGGGAGGATAGGCTTAAGATCCCCGTGTGTAACACAATCTTTGTGTAATCCATAATACCTGTATTGGCCTTAGCAACCACTAGCATTTTTTCTAGCGAATCCTAAAAAACACAATCTTTTAAAGACATTAACCATGACAAGATAGTAACACTAGAAGCAAGAGTGAAGGCTATTAAGGGAATAGACTTATATGACCCTGTATAAGCTACAAAAATGTATCTAGTCCTGAATGTGATTATACCAAAGGATTTCAATGTACCTAAGTTCATAAAATATACCGGAACTCAGTGGTCTACCACTCACCTCAAGTTTTATTATATCAAGATTACAGAAGTTGTGCATGATGAAAAATTATTAATGCAATTCTTTCATGATAGCCTAGGTGCGGAAGCACTAAGCTGGTACATAAGGTTAAATAATACCAAGATGAAAAGATGAAAAGACTTCGTATATTCCTTCATCAAAGAGTATAAATACAATATGAACATGGCTTCAAACTGATCCAATCTATTAGCATTAGACAAAGGAAGTCATGAATCAATGCGGAAATTTGTTTAATGGTAAAGAGAGAAGGCTGCTCAAGTTGATCCACCCCTACTTGAGAAAGAAATGGTCAATCTATTCTTTAATACTTTTAAAGACTTTTATTTTGATCATTTAATTGGCGCTCTAACCCAACACTTCACTAACATAATGGTAATAGCTAAGAAAATCAAGCAAGCCATAAAAGCAGGTATAATGGGGTCAACAACTAAGGTTCAACTAAAATTAACCAAGGAAGTAATGGAATAATAAGAGGACTTCAGAGTAGCCGTATAGACATCCATAACAAAATAAGATGGCCTTACCATCTTTTTCCTTACTTTTGAGAAAGATGTTTAAGAAACTGGCCAGTATGAGATGAATCACTATGATTTCACATAAACCATTCTGCCTATCATACATGAAATGGTATAAGTCTAACTAAACATGTGAGTATCATAATGGAGCAAATGGCATAACATTAAAAACTGTCATTCTTTCATGTATAAACTTCTTCAGCTTATTGAGATCGGACGGATTACATTTGAAGGCTAGAAAACCTCCAAAGGCAATGATGAGGGACAAATCAGTCAACTATTAAAGCTTCAAATATTGAAGAAAAAAGAAGAAGCTAGATTGTTGCAGTCGACATGCTTTGTCATTTTAGTTTTGTAAACAAGGTTTTTAAGACCATGTTTTATTCTTAGATGTTTTGTAAAACTCAATCATATCTTTTAATGGATTATGCCTTTTCATAGTCTAGTTTTTGTATTGAAATCAAGAAATATTTCTCTATGATAATGGTTTTTTTATGGATGACTGAATCCCAATTTATTTCTTATATAATAGTAGGTGGTAAACCTTTTAGAACTTATAAAACTAACTTTCATGATTGAATTCGTGGCTCCATTCAAAACTTTTTGGGGATATTAATTCTATAAAAACCCTTTTATCAAATTAATTTTGAAAAAATTAATTTGCTTTTTAGTTTTATAGATAATTCAATGTTTGCTTAAAATAATATTTAGACACCCTTTTTTATAAAATGAAAAACGAATCATTCAAGTAATTTCTATTTTGAGGTGACAAAAAATTTTAAATTAAGACATGAAAAATAAAAAATGCATAATAGAATGTACCCTATATCTCTTGGGCTATATTTTAGTCATATGTATGATCACAAGTAGTTCAATTTATTAGTCATTAATTCATAAAAACACAAGTCTTTATGCAAAAAGTTCTAAACAATTACACTATATAAGGACAAAATTTATCGATTCTAATCGTTCATGCTTGAAATAATAAAAGATCATCTTTGTTAGACCTTTCACATTCTAAATTGTATCGTTTGAGGTTCCTATTTGAGTTTGAATAAGTTTTTCTTTGTAAAGACTATGACTAGGATCACATTCCAAAATGGAGGCATATAAGAATTTCAAAGTTAAAGGTCGATCCTAGGGGGTAAACAAAACTTTAAAGATCAAAGACCGAGGAGATGTTGTGAAAAATTAAAAGAGCCTGAGAAATCCAAATACTGGGGGTATACCCAAATGAAAGATAAAATTGACCAAGTCAAGGTCAAAACAAAATAAAGATGCCCCACAAAAGAAAAAGCAAATCATGAGGGCAATATAATGATAATGATCCCAAGTCCTTGAAACCTTAATTATGTACTTTTAAAAGTCTTTTCAAATTAAAGAAGCAAGAAACTAAACCAATAAATGATGTTCTTAAAATGTGAAAGAAATCTTTTACAAAAATCATGACATCACAAACAAATCTACTTGCTATTATTCATGCTAATAAAATAAGTGTTAAAAATTAAGAAAACTTTTTCTTAACATAACATCGATTGTTTACTCAAACCTCTTCTTTTGAAAAAAATAAAATAAAAGGTCACCTCATCATGTACCTTTACCAGATCAAATCAGCTTTTTCCTAAAAAGGAATTAAAACCCTTAAGAGCTGTAAGAATTCAAAGTAAAATTGTTTTAAGCTTATATCGGGTAAATTTCTGTTTTCAAAATACAAAAAAAGTAAGAATCATTTAAGCTATGGATAACCCAACTTTGAGTTAGCACTTCTTTCTCAACCATTACCCTATCAATTTTTAATCTAAAATGCACAAAAGATGAATGACTTGTGTTGGGATTACGATCAAAGAAACACTTTCAAAATGACACCTGATGATTTCTTTATAATAATTAGACTTGAATGAGCTTAATCCTTGAAATTTGTGAGTTGATTCTAAAACAAGAAAATGATTTTCATATAAGAGAAGTCATTGACCAAGTTTACAAAGTCCTTGACAGAGATGACATATGAGTCGTCCTTGAATAGTTAAGTAGCAGAAGGGCAATATAGCGAACCTTGAGAGGAATAACAAATGATATCCAGATCAGCTGGGGGAAAGAAGCACATAATTAAAGTTCATTAAAGTTATAAATAATATCTAATAATCATAAATGCCTTTTTATAATAGACAGAAAAATGAGCATAACTAGATCAACTAAGGACAATATTGCTGAAAGACAATTTATGATTTGATAAGTTCAATCAGTGGTTAAGAGTAATGCTATACTTGGAGGGCATCTTTCATGACTAAAAAGTCTGTTTTACCCTTTTTAAAGATGGTCAAAACACTTCAAAGATGTTATGACATGCTTTAGTTAAGGAGTTATTGATATTTCAAGTGTAAAATGATGATATAAAACCTTGATAAAAATATACTTTTAAGTATTAATCAACAAATATGCACATTTCTCTTTTTCTCTCTTCCTTCGCAACTTCTTCTCTTTTCCTCACTAATCTTCATCTATCTTTCTCTTCTCTCTCTCCTTCAATCCTTAACCTATTATCTTCTCTTCTTTTTTTTTCTCCATGCGAATGTATGTCTTCTCCTCTTTTCTTCTTCTTTATATATTTTATAATTTGTTCAGATTTTTTTCTCTTTTTAGGCATAGAAAAACTCAACATTAAGGTAACATTTTTCTTTTTCCTTCTCTTTTTTTATGTTTTTTATATTTTTATATTTTCTATTATTAGTAATTTTATAAATTTTAAGGGACTTTTTTTATTTTTTATTTTTTTGTTATAAATAATTGTAAAAATATTATTGGAAATTTTTAAAAATTTTAAAATTATATATATATATATATGTATGTATGTATATATATTAATTTTTCTGTTATGTAATGATTATATATAGATTGTTGGAATTTTTTAATTCTTTTGATTTTTAATGTTTTTTTAATAATTGTATATAGATTGTTGGGATTTTTTAATTTTTTTTTATTTTCTCTTATAAATATGTTTAGCTACTTGATTTGTTAGTGTTAACAAACAATTTTTAATTTCATAAAAAATCAAGATTATTTAAAAATAATAAACAAAATAACAACCATCATAAGAAAAAATATCTAAGATAATAGTTAGGATAAATAAACAGTTTTTAATGTTAAATATTGATACTATATATCCTTTAATGTGTTTATATTAACCTCCTATGATCATTTCACAAATGGTTATAATTATGTTAATTGAAGATTTGCTTAAATTAACATAATTGTAATTACCCTATTAATATAGATTGAAATAAAATCAACTAGTTTGTAGCTATCTAATTTAAATAGTTGGATATTTGCAGGATTAAAAATTTTAGGTAATATCTCATATAAGGAAAGTGTTGCCCTTTTTTTTCCAATACAAATAGTTTACAACACCTTTAATCTTTTAACTGCGTAAACACCTAGGAAAAAGTCAATAACACATCATACGGATAAGATCACTGCTAGTTCTTATAGTAATACTTTTGACAACCATAGATTGTTAGGTGTTGACCAAGAACAAACACCTAAGAGACAGAAATCCACTCACCATGTGTATTCATCTAGTGCGACGTTGCCACGTCAAGAGGAGGTTTCTTCATAACTGGATCTATTTACCTAAAAGTACTAAGCTTAATGGAAGAGCGACTTTCAATATAAGTTTGTTTTCCCTTTACATCAACATGTTAATAATTGTTTTTACAAATATTGAGATTGCTATAACCATAGCATTAGTGAAGAGATCGATGGAAATTCTATTTTATCAATATAGTCAGGTTTCGAAATATTCTACATAGGAACCTATGATTGGTGCATGGTTTGGAAGGTTTAAGGTTAATATTAACTTAAATATTTTTTTTATCATGTTAATTTAGTTAGTTTATTAACTTATTAATGAAAATTTTCTTGCACAAATTTTAATTGCATTATAAGGAGGGTTTGAGATAATCGCATTTCAACTCGGTAAGATTAAAATCAAAATAATTTTTTCAATCATTTTATTCAATTTTATTATTAAATCACTAATAGATAATTCATTTGTACCATATAGGTTATGTGATTTATAGTATACAATGCAAAAGAAAGTAAAAAAAATTATGAAAGAAAGAGAGCTTCCAAGTTAGAAAGAGGTGGCTGTTTAGAATGATTTCAAACCTTCGTATGTCTTAGAGGTCATGTGGGCATAATATATTCAATACATAATGTCTGGTTATTTTGTGCAAGAATCACACTCTGATGCACATATTATCTGCCTAAATAAATGACACATCATTTATTTTATAAAAAAGATTTATGGCAAATAACATGTTATTCAATTATTAAAAAGAAAGCTAGGTATATAGCCTTATCCTTTCAAACTCATTATTGCCTATGCATTTTCTTTTGAGCTAGGCTCATGACCCGTCCTTTTAAGCCCAGACGCATCTTACCTATTAGTTAAATAATTATTTTTTTATATTTTTATTTTATATTTTAGATTAAAATTATCTTTATTTATTAAAATGGTATTTAAACAATTTTCAATTATATAATAGCTTTCACAAACATTATAGCTTTGTATGATAATATTAATAATTATTTTATAATTAATTATATTTTAACCTGCTTGATTTTTTTAAAACTTTGCTAGTTGATATTTAATAAAAATAAAATATGTATTTGATAATTTTTTATATTTATTATTTTTATATTTATTCTTATAAGTAAATAAAAATCATAGCTTTATGATTTTTTTTTTAATATTGTATTGAAACTTATTTTCACAGTCATAACAAGTTTTTATTTTAAAAACAATCTTTTTAATTAAAAAACATGTTTTCATTAAAAAAAGAACAAATACAAGAATTAGGAAATTGAGTTTTTACATTAATTTTTATTCAATAAATTATGCTGCAAATAAAAATATTAATAATTATTTTATAATTAATTATATTTTAACCTAATTGATTTTTTAACTTTACTTGTTGATATTCAATAAAAATAAAATATCTATTTGATAATTTTTTTATATTTATTATTCTCATATTTATTCTTACAAGTACATAAAAATCATCATCGCTTTAAGATTTGTTTTTTAAAATATTTTATAGAAACTTATTTTCACAATCTTAACAAGTTTTTATTTTAAAAACAATCCTTTTAATAAAAAAAAATATTTTCATAAAAAAAAGAACAAATACATGAATAAGGAAATTGAGTTTTTGCATTAGTTTTTATTCAATAAATTATGCTGCTAATAAAAAGAATAAGAGAATAAGAGAATATAATTTTTTTTAAAAATATTTTTCTCCGAATCGTTATCTTTCCATGAAAATCTCTTTTAATTTTTGTTTAATTAAATAAAATCATAATTTAAAAATTACTCCATAGCTAGGCGCTAATATATATTAAATATTTTTAATTGTTGTCTCGTGTAACCTTTAATTTCTTTAAATGAAGGAATTTATAACTTACAAATTCTATTAAAAAAAATTTCTTAGTTAAGAGTTAAAAGATACCAATTTTTTTATTCTTACTTATATATTTTAACATTTTCTTTACGTACAATAAAAACCGAACTATTTAAATAGAATTGCTTGTAAAAACATATAACCAAGTTAAAAGTTAAATAGAGTTTTGAATAAAATATATATTTATATACTTTCTTATTATTTGTTTTATATAAAAAATTTATTTGAATAAAAGAGTTTTTTCAAAAAATAATTCATATTTTTTCAAACCTTTTGAAAAAAAAACCTTTAATCAAATGTTGAAATAATATGGGTGTCGATACTAGCTTATCTATATTTTGATTAATTTTACAAGCTTTAAAATTAATAATTTTATAAATATTTAGTAATTTTAAAAAAATTAAATTTATAATTATTAAACATTAAATTTAAAATATAACTAATTAAACTACCCTACCCCGTACCGTTACTGTTTTCTTTCCTTTGTAATGCTGCATTTGAATATTCATCCGAGATTCCTTTGTACCCATGTTGATGTTCAATAAAGAATGAAGCCCATGTTTTCTTGTTAATAATTTCATGCCTATGCTACACAAACTACGTAAACTTCATGCGTGCTGAAGCCCAATTTCTTACAACATTTATAAAAGAAATTCCTGAAAGGGCAAAGGCATGGTTATTAAACCATTTTAGAGATTCAATTATCTTTTACTTAAACCTGATTCAAATCACTTTTTTTTAATTATCTTAAATATTAATTCTATTAAACTTGGATTAACTTGTAATTTTATTGACTTGACCGGGTCAACTTAAAAAAATATATTTTTAATTTTTATTCAAAATAAAAAATTAAAAAAAAACAAAAAAAAAACTAAAACTATTCAGCTTTTCACTGTAGTAATCCACGTTGAAAGGCTGAGCTGTTTTTTTTAAGCTGTTTTTTTAAATAATTTTTCTTTATTTTTTTTCTTTTTTATGCCTTTAGCTTCTTTTTTTTTTAATAATTTTTTTTAATTTAATTTAAGCTATTTTTTTTTATTTTTTTTTTATGCCTTTAGCTTTTTTCTTCCTTTCTTTGTTTTTTTCTTTTAATAAATTTTATTTTATTTTATTTAGTTTGTTAATATTAATATTTTTTTAATTTAGTTATTAGATTTTTATGACATTGATCCCGGATTTAATAGGTTAACTTGGTTTTACAAGTTAACCCGGATTTTTTTTCTTTTTAATTAATTTTTTTTGTTTATTTTAGTTTGTTAATGTTAAATTTCTTTCTATTTAGTTATCAGACTTTTATGACACATATTTTAGGTTTCACAGGGTTAACTTGGTTTCACGGGTTAACTCAATTAATTTTGAATTACCCATTCATTTTTTTTGTTTTTTGATTTTGTTAATGTTAAATATTTTTTTTATTTAGTTATCATACTTTCATAATAAGGACCCCAGGTTAATCTGGTATGACGAGTTAACCCGGAGCTTTTTTTTTTAATTAATTTTTTTCGTTTACTTTAGTTTGTTAATGTTAAATTTCTTTCTATTTAGTTATCAGACTTTCATGACACATATTCCAGGTTTGACGGGTTAACCTAGTTTTACGGGTTAACCTGGTTTTACGGGTTAATCTAGTTAATTCTGGGTTAACTCGTCTATTTTTATTTTTATTTTTTTCTTTTGTTAATGTTAAATTTTTTTATTTAGTTATCAAACTTTTATGACATGAATCCCGGGTTTAACAGGTTAACCTGGTTCCACAAGTTAACCTAAAGTTTTTTTTATTAATTTTTTTTGTTTAATTTAGTTTGTTAATGTTAAATTTCTTTCTATTTAATTATCAGATTTTCATGACGCATATCTCAAATTTGACTGGTTAACTTGGTTTCGCGGGTTAACTGAGTTAATTCTTGGTTAACCCATCAACTTTTTTTTTCTTCTATTTAGTTATCAAACTTTCATGACATGAATTCCAAGTTTGATGGGTTAACCTAGTTTGAAGGGTTAACCCAATTAATTCATATTTTTTTTCTTTTTCTTTATTAATTTTTTTTCTTAATGTTGGTTTTTTTCTTTGTTTTTTTTTAATTAATCTATTTAATTATCATATTTTTATGACACGATCTTACAGCCAGACTCATATCCACGGCTCTTGGATTTGGTGTTGCAATCAGACTCATTTAAACTTGAGTCATGTAAGTTTAATATTATTATTAATATTACAATATTACTCTTGAGTCAAGCGTTGCAGTTAAACCCAAGGTTTTTGGGTATATCTTTGTAGAAAGACCTAACACTCTTAGATCTTAGCCTTTTTTATATTTTTTATGCAAGAAAAAAAATTAACCCATGGGTATGCTTTTGTTTTTTTTCCTTTTTAAGGCTTTTATTCCATAGTAAAAAAGCTGATGCCTTTAGTTTTTTTCTAGCTTTTCCTTTTCTTTTCTTTTTATTTTTTTAATTTACTTTTTTAATAATAAATTTTTTCTATTTAATTATCAAACTTTTATGACACGGATCCCGGGTTTGACGAGTTAGCCCAGTTAATTCTAGTGTAACCTGTCAATTTTTTTTTTCTATTTAGTTATCAAACTTTCACGACATAAATCTAATGTTTAACGAGTTAACCTAGTTTGAAGAGTTAATCCAATTAATTCATATTTTTTTCTTTTTCTTCATTAGTTATTTTTTTCATGTTGGTTTTTTTTCTATATTTTTTTCTTTTTACTTAATTTATTTAATTATCATATTTTTATGATACAACTTTGCAGCCACACTCACATCCAAGATTATTAGGTCTGGTGTTGCAACCAAATCCACTTAAACTTGGGTCATGAAAATTTAATATTATTATTAATATTATAAATATTACTCTTGGGTTAGATATTACAGTCAAACCCATAACTCTTGGGTATAATTTTACTGAAAAATCTAATATTTTTAAATTTTATTTTTTAAAAATATTTTTAAATAAAATTTATCTAGAAAATTAATAACCGGATCCATGAAGGGGTTAAAGATCTCGTTTCAGTTGGGCCTAATCTCTTATAACCAAAGCATGCAAAAGGATATTGAATTCCACCAACTATACAAATAACGAGATGATTTTAGATTCTAATTCATCATATTTTTAATTTTATATATTTTATATTTATTTTTATCATATAATTAAGCTAACTTTTGTTTGAATAAAAATGACAAAAATAATTTTTTTAAACGAATTTATAATTATTGCAAGGGAAAAAAAAGAAAGAAGCTCTCATTCTCTCTCTCTTCTAAAAAAGAAAAAGGTATGAAACTTTTATATAAAAAAAGCATTGTTTTTGTTTTTAAACTATACAAAATTATTAAAGCTAATTTTTTTTGGAATTTATTATAATATTAAACTATAATTATTGAATCAATTAATGAAAAGGTGGTAAAAAATATTGAATAAGATGCAAGGGAATACGTGTCAAGAAAGCTAAGTTTACACAAAAGAGAGCATGTCAAATTTGGCAGCCACACATGCCAGTCCGCTTCGATGTGGATTCCGTTTTGACCCAAAACCCGCCAAGCCAACACTCAACAGCAGTCAACACGTCACGCAATCCACGCATTAATTCTGTTGGTTTCAATTTCAACATTCCATTTTCCTTCTCATTTTCCCGGAAAATCAAATTCCAAACATTAACCAACCAAATTCGAAATTCTTAATTCTTTCGATCTTCAATAATAAAAACAATAATATAGGAATCCCGATGGACGTCTATCTAATCGCCGATACATTGACAATAGCTACACAACAAACCCTAGGGTCTGCAAACTCGCTTCTTCTCCATCGCCAAAATTGCATCAGCCTCGCAGATCAATCCTCCCAAATCTGCGCCGTCGTCGTTGATGCCTTGGCTCCGCCGCCTGTCAAGTCCAAAACCTCACGCCGCACTCTCCTCCGAAAGCGGCGGAGGACCAGGCGGAGATCGCAAACTGACGGAGACTCCGGTGGTTTCGGAGAGGAGTATGGGTTTTTTTGCGGTGGTGATGGTCTTCTTGGTGGCGGCGGGGGCGGGGGCGGGGGCGGTTTTGGTGGTGGGGGGAGGGGGTGGAATTTTGATAAATTCGGAGGGCACGATTGGGATGAACCTTCTTGGTGGTTTTCTTCGCGGTCTTCGGGTTTCGCTTATGGGTTTGTTTATGAGGTGATATATTGGATTGCGCTGTCGAATTGCGTGCATTTTGCCTTTAAGAAGGTTGTTAGGATCGTGGCTGATGGAATTGGTGATACCGAGAGAGGGAAAGCGGTGCCTATGAGATTGGCTACCGTGTGCTAATTCGGTAACTGATATTTCTGAATCCATGAATTGAAGTGTATAATAGAACTTAGTGGCTTATGTTCTCTTCTACAATGCAATGTACATATATTGTATATAATTGTTCTCATTTTTTATATGAATCAGTGTATGATTTAGTTGTATGCGTATGACCTGCCTTTGATGATTTGATAATGAGTGATAACATGCTGCGTGATTTATTTGAGGAATGTTATGGAGTATTAGTTAGAGAACTGGGAGTTCATGATTGTGGAGTGGGTATTTAGAGAATTCGCTATGGTTATATTCTTCACATCTTCTGGTTTTGGATAGCCTTTTGTGGCTATTTTCTTTTCGACAGTGCAATGTACATGCATTGCATATAATTGTTCTCTTTGTTTATATAAATCAATATATGATTTGGTTGTATGCGTATGACCTGCCTTTGATGATTTGAAAATTAGTGATAACATGCTGCATGGTTTATTTCAGGAATGTTATGGAGTATTGTTTAGAGAACTGAGAGTTCATGATTGTGTAGTGGGTATTTAGAGAATTCTCTATGGTTATATTCTTCACATCATCTGGTTTTCGATAGCCTTAGTGGCTATTTTCTTTTCTACTGTGCAATGCACATGTATTGTATATAATTGTTCTCATTGTTTATATGAATTAGTTTATGATTTGTTTATATGTGTATGACATGCCTTTGATGATTTGATAATGAGTGATAACATGCTGCATTATTTATTTGAGGAATGTTATGGAGTTTTAGTTAGAGAACTGGGAATTCATGATTGTGGAGTGGATATTTAGAGAATTCTCTATGGTTATATTCTTCACATCGTCTGGTTTTCAATAGCCTTAGTGGCTATTTTCTTTTCTACAGTGCAATGCACATGTATTGTGTATAATTGTTCTCTTTGTTTATATGAATCAATATATGATTTGGTTGTATGTGTATGACCTGCTTTTAATGATTTGAAAATTAGTTATAACATGCTGCATGATTTATTTCAGGAATGTTATGGAGTATTAGTTAGAGAACTGGGAGTTCATGATTGTGTAGTGGGTATTTAGAGAGTTCTCTATGGTTATATATTTCACATCTTCTTGTTTTTGATAGCCTTTGTGGCTATTTTCTTTTCCACAGTGTAATGTAATGTAGAAGATGTTTTTGATAGCCTTTGTGGCTATTTTCTTTTCCACAGTGTAATGTAATGTAGAAGATGTTTTTGATAGCCTTTGTGGCTATTTTCTTTTCCACAGTGTAATGTAATGTAGAAGATGTTTTTGATAGCCTTTGTGGCTATTTTCTTTTCCACAGTGTAATGTAATGTACCTGCATTCTATATATTTGTTCTTTGTTTATATGAATTAGTTTATGTTTTGATAATTGTTCTCATTGTTTATATGAATTGGTGTATAATATGGTTCTATGATTATGACCTGCCTTTGATTATTTGATAATGAGTGATAACATGCTGCATGATTTATTTGAGTAACGTAATGGAGTTCTAGTTAGTGATTAGAGAAAATTGGAAGTTTGTGATTATGCGAATGTAAAAGTGGGTGTTAGTGAATTTTTCATTTTTATATTTTTCATATCCTCCGGTTATTGATAGCCTTTTAGATGACATAGTGATGCGGGACAATAAATGGTTATTGATAGCCTTTTAGATGACATAGTGATGCGGGACAATAAACAATAAGAATTAAAGCAAGAAAAAAAAAGAAGCTTTTATAGAAGAAGCTGAGAAGTGAAAGCAAAGAAAGAGAAGAATGAGGATTAAAGATATGTAAAGTCTATAAATTTTTTATTAATCATTAAAACTCAACATTTAAAAAAGTAGGGTATAAATACTAAAACCCTAATTAGAGCAAGCGATTGGACTTATGGCCCATTAAATAAAATACCCAACAATAATTAAATCAAACCCAACAAATAAAGTCAAATTAATAAATCTTAACTAAAAGTTCATATAAATTAAACCTAAAAACATAAGTTAAAGTCCAATCTCTCAATTGTTTGGGATATCCCCCATCGTCTATGATCATATATGTATGTAAATAATATTTCGGGTTCGGTGTTCCCACTAATTCTTCTAGGGTTGAAAAAACTTGACACTGTCTAGTATATGTCAAGGCGATTCCGATAACGCTCTTAAAGATGAGAATCAAGTTGTTGTGATATTTCTCTGATAATCCAAGTATAGTCTGAATCTGGTCGTTAAGCCCATATACTGAGATTTGTTGAAATTTACCATCCTTGGTAAGAACAACTTGTGCTTTCAAAATAGCATTAATATGTTTCTTTTGTGCCAAAGATATGGATAATGAGGCAAGCGTTTCAAAAGGAGCATCAAGAATAGGTTGTTGTGTTTTATATATGATAAGGTCTTTCATGTCTAAAGTAGAGTTAATATCAAAGTTTAATAACAATTTAATGATATAATTATTTGATTTAATCATTTGCAACACTTTGAATGGTCTAGCACTACTTGCAATTTATGATTGGTCTTCAAAGGATATCGTTTAGGTCTAATCTGTATCATGAAATAATCTCAAACATTAAGTGCATCATGATACGTAAGTAAATTAGCTCGAAATTTGTATTGTTCATTACTTGCTTAAATTTGTTTCATGATCTTAATATGCAAATTATGAACCTTACATGGTAACGACTTGGCTGACTTAGACATCCTATCGTGAGGAGATATGAGAAGGTGTTCTATAGGCTTCTCAGGTTTGTAACTATGAACACTAAATGATTGGAGGTATGAAATGAGACAAACATTGTTGAAACTTGTGTAGATATGGTATGGATACAATGAAGTAAACTAGGATTATCTTTATCTTCTGCATCGCGTGCATGTGGTAAGGGGTCAAAAAAACTCAACATGTTGCTCTAAACTTATGATATGCTAGACACCAAGCATGTGGAGTGAGGAATCAGGTAATTTAGGAGGACTAATATCATAAGACTCTTCTAAGACCATACCTATTTTATAGGCGATTTCACTGAAGAGTTCCCTAAAGCTTACTCTATTATTAAAGTAAACATATCAGACTCTTTTTAACCTCATTCTTAAGCTCATGTGGACTCATTGTGTTAGGTCCCTTTTCTTGCACGTCCTCGTTATCTTTGTCACTAAAATCCTCAAGATTAGGCTCATACACTTAAACACTACAATATTCATCTTTATCTATATCCTTATATTTTTTGATGGCTAAGGGTTTAGAGGTGCAATTTACAGAGATATGATCAAAACCTAGACAATTAATACACTTAACCCTTAAACTCATCTTAGACACTTCATTGACAACTTGTTTGTCCTTATCTTTCTTACAAAGTTGGGGGCTACTAGGATTAGGTCTATGAGGTGGAGCATCTAACAAAGAATCACTGCTTCTGAATTGGGACCTAGTAGGGATACTATAAGAGTTGTAACGATTCATCCATTGATTTTTCGTGACCAACTTGTAGTCTTGAACTAAGGTATAAGCTTGGTTAAAGGTAGATATAACTTGAAATACAATTTCTTTTCTAAGATCATCATTTAAGCCTTTACAATATTTATGCAAAGTCATGACTTCATTCTCTATTATATCACATCTAATCATGTAATTGTTAAACTGCGTTATATGCTCATTAATAGACTTATTTCCTTGTCTTATATTGTTCTATTGGTCTAAGAGTTTATTTCTAAAAGACGGGTAGGTACTTCTCCTGAAATTTTTGTTTCATTTTGATCTAATCAGTTATAGAAGGTTTACCTCTCATTTCTAAACAATCCTCAACATTTCTCCAATAATTTTTTGCTTCGCCAATAAGCATCATCTTAACAAATTAAACTTTCCTATTATCAAACAAGTTATGCCAGTCAAAGAATTTATCTATATCACAAATCCACATATCCAATATTCAAGAGTTATGACGATCGTCAAAAGTGGGGGCTTCTATTTTGTTAGGACTCAAGACTCGCTCATCAAAGTCATCGTGTTTAGAGTAATTTAAATGATAGTCATATTAGAGGCGTTTAGAGTGAACTTGTCCTTAATGATTATTCTTATGATATTTATTAGTCTTGAGTGCCTTATTTGAAAACTATCATGGGATTCAATTCTTTTAAACATATTGATCATCTAAGTTTACAGTTCCCTTTAAATGGTCATAAGAGTATCACTAAGGGTTGAGTCTATAATAAATTTAAACTTGAGCTTGGACATTAAATGATCATGACATAAATGCATGTAAAACTTACTTATAAATGGAATTGAGATCATAAATAATTCTTGTAAATAAAATCACAATACAAAACTAAAGCTATTTTTTTTTTTTTATAAATGTGGAGATTAATCAAGAACAAATTCCACTAATAAAATTGTAAGCATGTAATGCTAGATTTTTAAGTATAAATAATTAATCAAACATGATATCACAGTCTAAAACTCATAATTATCAAATAGAATAAGATATTAGTTATCAATAATGAATGAGGTTGACGACAAAAAATTAACAATTAAAAATGCAAGGTGAGATTATTTTTATTTTATTGCACAAAAGTAATATTAATGATAATTTCGAATACCAAGTGCAATACTAAAGAGGTAAAATCAACAAATCAAAAGGTAGAGTAATTTACAGACCAAGATTTAACTGTGGAATTGATCAGGGATGGACCTAAGATTATGTGGTAGCTAATGTGGCAATAGGCTATGACATGGTGATGCCTGCTGATATGGCGGGCAATGGCTTAACTAATTGGACTAATGTGGCTTCGGACTGATGACGTGGTGAATGACGTGGATCTAAAGAGTTGGTGTGGCGGATTACCTAGCAAGGTTAATTAATTTCGCCTTTGATGTCTTCTGTACTTCAATCTCTTCCTTTGTCTTCTATGATTTTTTATTGTTGTTGATGGTGACGGGGCGTGATTGTTGAAAGTGAGGACAATTGCAGTCTATTGAAGGTTGTGGTTTTTGCCAGTTGGTTCTACTGTTTTTTTTATTGCTAATAGTTGAGGGTGATGACACTGTGGATGGTGGCAGTTGAAGATCTGTTGCGTTGCCTTTACTGCGGTGAGTCACTTGTCGGTGTTGGCTGTGATGGGTGGGTGACTGCGTTTGGTAGTCTGTGATGCTGAAGCCGGAGATCAACTAATGTCTCTTGTAGTGTAAATCTGGTGGTTTTTCTAGTCTGTGTCAGAGGTAGTAAATTGGCGTGGAATGGTGGGTTGATGTACAAGTTTTCTCAGTGGTGGGTCTGCTGCTGTGATTGATTGAGGCGCCACTAATGAAAAATCGTTGTTGTAGATGATGAATAATGTTCCTTTTTCTTTTTTCAATCAGAATAGTAGGATGTTTTTTTTAGATCAAACCAGATATAGGGTTAAACATAAACATATAGACCATTTAATTGTAAGAATAATTAAAACCCTAGATCTAATAACAAATTTGATGCGGGATAATAAATATTAAAAATTTAAGCAAGAAAAGAAAGAAGTTTTTAGAGAAGAAGTTGAGAAGTGAAAGTAAAGAAAGAGAAGAATGGAGATTGAAGATATACAAAATCTGTAAATTTTCATTAATTATCAAAACTCTTTAAAATTTAGAAAAATAAGGTATAAATACTAAAACTCTAACTAGAGTAAGCGATTAGGCTTATAGCCTACTAAATAAAATATCTAACAATAATTAAATCAAACCTAACAAATAAAATCAAATTAATAATTCTCAACTAAAAGTTTATATAAATTAAATTGAAAAACATAAGTTAAAACTCAATCTTTTAATTGTTTGGGCTATTTTCTATCGTTTATGATTATACATATACGTAAATAATATTTCAGATTTGGTGTCCCCATCACATAGTGATGGAAATAACGTATTTCGTACTTTCTGTCTATTTGTTGCATCATCCATAGCTAGTGGTGTTTTTATCTTATATGCAATTATAGTTTGTTCCTTGGAGGCAAGGGCAAGATCACTTCTTTTTTATGTAATAACATGCTGCATGATTTATTTAAGCAATGTAATGGAGTGCTAGTTAGTGATTAGAGAAAATTGGAAGTTCGTGATTGTGTGCACGTAAAAGTGGGTGTTGGAGAATTCTTCATGGTTATATTTTTCATATCCTCTGGTTATTGATAGCCTTTCGGATGACATAGTGATGGAAATAATGTAGTCACGTATTTTATGTTTATTTGTTGCATCATCCTTGGCTAGTGTTGTTTCTATCCTATCTGCAATTACGGTTTGTTCCTTCAAGGTACGGGCAGGATCACTTTTTTTTTTCTAGATTAGCTATTTGATGTTGGCTGCGGTGAACGGTAGGAACTAAAATGCATATGGGCATAGATTATGCTTGATTTTGGTTATCCCTTTTTGTTTCACAGTGATATTTTTCTTGAGTAGATATTCAAGGAGTATATAGTGTTGTGGTAAATTCAATCAACCACCACCTGCAACCATCTACTATTAACCACCACTACCACTTGTAGCCACCTAACATCAATCACCACCACCTGTTGCCTTTCAATTTATGTATAAATAGGGTGTTGAGCTTATGTTATTAAGTGTGGGAAAGAG
>NW_011500385.1:32804-37822 GCF_000495115.2 Populus euphratica
GGAAAGAGTAGAGAGAAACCCAAGAGAGAAAGAGAGGGTGTGTATTGAGATTGTAAATTTTGTAATTTGTAAGCTTGTTTTTGTAATAAAACCGTGTGTTTTATCCCCTTTGAGTGTTCTAAAGCCACCACTAGTGGTTTTTCCCACCAACAATTAGTATTAGAGCCCCATTCATCAGAAAATAGAGGTGTTCTTAGGATATATCTAATTTTTCAAAGTTGTTAAAAATCGTTTTTGATCATTCCATCGTATAGTATTCATCCATATAAATTCACTGGTGCAAAAATCAGCTTCATTGGAGATCGCGGTAGCCTAAAATTCTGCAACTTTAGCCCACGAGCCCCAAGGTAGAAGATGACTTAGCCATATGCGCGCCATATTTGAGCTGAGCCGAGCTGTACAAGCCTTCATCAAGACAAGCCATACAAAGCCTTAGCCGAGCTATAAGCCGCGTCGTACAAGGCCCCAAACTGAGCCTCAACCAAGCTGTAAGTCAAGCCATATAGAATATTCCCTAGAATATTCCCGGTTTAGCCCTAACGAACCGCTTAACGTCCATAATCGGTTTCCTGACTAGTTGAGCTCATTTCTGACATGTTTTCAACCAAGTCAGACTAGGTCCCTACTATTTTGAGCATTTCGGATCTATCTACAGTGTCCGTTTCTCTAAATTCAGCTCCTAGAAAGTAATATAGTCATTCAAAGAGCAAAATGACTACAAAAAATGCATAAACACTCATCCCGAAGCTTACCAAAGACAACTATGATAATTGGTGTATTAGATTAAAGGCATTTCTTGGTTCACAAGAGTGTATAGAGATTGTTAAATATGGCTATGATGAACCAGAGTCTAAAAAAGGAGAAGATTTATTACAAGAGACACAAAAACAACTCCTAACTGCTAATAGAAAGAAAGACAACAAAGCAAAGACCATTATTTATCAAGATCTTGATGAAGCCACTTTTGAGATTATTGCTTCCACATAAACTTCAAAAGAAATATGGTAGGCTCTCCAACAAAAATACAAAGGTGTTGACATAATCAAGAAAATTCATCTTCAAGCTTTGCGAGGTGAATTTGAATTAGTGCAAATTAAGTTATCAGAATCTATTTCTAATTATCATGCAAGAATTATGGTGATAGTCAATCAAATGAGAAGGAATGGAGAAGTCCTCTCAGATGCTCGAATTACTGAGAAAATTTTGAGATCCCTAAATCCAAAATTTGATTTTATTATTGTTGCCATTGAAGAATCCAAAGAAGTGGACAAGTTGACGGTGGATGAGCTTATGAGTTCTCTACAAGCTCATGAGCAAAAGATTGTGAAAAGAAATGGAGATAAGGCAATTGAGCATGCCTTACAATCAAAGTTGTCTCTCAAAGAGGGCAGGGAGATTTCAACAAGTGGGTATACCATACAAGGAAAGAGTCAACAAAGACGAGGAGGATTTCAGCAGTTTTAAGGAAGAAGATTTTTGAATACAGGATTTAGAGGAAGAGAAGGTATAAACACTACTATAGGAGGCCGGGGACGATAAACATTTACTCCTAAAGGAAGAAGAGGTGGTTACAATAACCGTGATAAGAGAAATATCCAGTGTTATAGTTGCAATCAGTTTGGGCACTTCAGCACTGAATTTTGAAGGAAAGCTTCAATAGAGGTACGTGAACAAGCCAACTATACAGAGAAAGATGTCATCATTAGAGGACCAGTTGCATTATTAATCCAAAAAGGACTAGGTGAGAAACAGGAGAATATATGGTATTTGGATTCTAGAGCTAGCAATCATATGAGTGGTCAACGAGATCTATTTAAAGATTTAGATGAAACTATAAAAGGCCAAGTCACTTTTAGAGACACCTCCAAAGTTCTAGTGAAAGGAAGAGGCAACATCTCAATCCATTTAAAGAATGGTGATCATAATTACATTGCATATGTTTATTATGTTCCAGCTATTAAGCATAACTTGCTGAGTATAGGCCAAGTTCTAGAGAAAGGTTACACTCTTTTTATGAAGAATTGTAATCTAATAATTGAAGATTATAGTGGAAGATTAATTGCTCATGTGAAGATGTCCAAGAATATGATGTTTCCTATAAACATCCAATATGCTGCCTTAAATTGTTTGAGTGCCATCACCAACAATGAAGAGCGGCTCTAACACCTAAGGCTTGGACATCTGAATTTTACAAGTCTGAAGATGCTTACAAGCAAGAAGATGGTCAAAGGTATGCCCCACATTGATCATCTAGATGAAGTTTGTGAGAGTTATGTCGTCAGCAAACATCATAGATCTAGTTTTGCCAAATAAGTTAACTGGAAAGCAAATAAACTACTAAAGTTGGTGCACATAGATATGTGTGGTCCTATAAAGCCTATGTCAACTAGAGGAAATAGGTACTTCCTTACTTTCATTGATGATTTTAGTAGAAAGACATAGGTATACTTTCTAAAAAGTAAGTCAGAAGTATTTAATTGTTTTAACAAATTTAAAGCAATTTTTGATAAGCAAAGTGGCTACAAGATTAGAACCGTGAGATCTGATCAAGGTGGAGAATATACATCAAATGACTTTGAAGCCTTTTGTACACAACAAGACATCAGACATCAAACAACACCAACTTATATGCCATAGCTAAACAGTGTAGTTGAGAGAAAGAATCGAATGATTCTTGACATGGCAAGAAGTCTATTCAAAGCGAAAAAGTTGCCCAAACAATACTAGGCTGAAGTTGTATCATGTGCAGTGTATCTACTGAATCGCTGCCCAACCAGAAGTCTGTAAGCTGTCACTTCGGAAGAAGCATGAAGTGGTCACAAACCAAGTGTTACTCATTTTCGAGTCTTTGGTTTTGTGGCATATGCAAAGATTTCAGATGCAAGAAGGACCAAACTAGATGATAAAAGCAAGAAATGCATCTTTGTCGGATATAGTGATAGAAGGATGGGATACAAGCTATATAATCCCATCACAAAAAAGGTGATCATGAGTAGAGATGTTATCTTTGAAGAAGATAAATCTTGGTAGTGGAATGATAATCAAGAAGAAGTAGAATGGATTAATATTGATTTAATCATTGAAGACGAAGTGGAAGTACCAACAATACTTGTAGAAGGTCCAACAGATGAGCCACAAAGTCCAAAACATAGATTTCTTGTATTTAGCAGGAGAAACACACTAGAAACATCATTAACACCACCATCAACATCCTTATCAGAAGGACCAAGAAGGATGAGAAATCTAGAAGAGCTGTATGATGCCACTCAAGTCATGGAATATACAACTCCATTTTGTTTCTTCGCAGATAGTGACCCACTTAGCTTCAATGAAGCTATTACAGAAGAGAAGTGGATAAAAGCAATGGATGAAGAAATACATGTTATTGAAAAGAATAACTCCTAGAGGTTGACTAATCTACTAGAAGATAAGAAAGCAATTAATGTCAAATGGGTTTATAAGACAAAGAAGAATGCAAAAGGCAAAGTATAAAGATACAAAGTAAGATTAGTGAAAAAAGGCTACAAATAAAGAGAAGACATTGACTATGGAGAAGTATTTGCTCTAGTAGCCCGGCTAGAGACAATTAGACTGATGATCTCACTAGCTGAATAATATAGATGGAAGATCTATCAACTCGATGTGAAGTTAGCATTTCTGAATTGCTTCCTAGAAGAAGAGATCTATGTTGAACAACCACTTGGATACATCAAAGCTAGAAATGAAGGCAAAGTATACAAGTTGAAGAAAGCCCTCTACAGTTTGAAGCAAGCTCTACGTGCTTGGAATAACAGAATTGACAAGTATTTTTAAGACAATGGATTTGAAAAATATCCATATGAACATGCAATGTATACGAAGAAAGAAGCAAATGACAGCATATTATTTACGTGCCTATATGTTGATGACTTGATATTTACCAGCAACAATCCTATTATGTTTGGAGACTTTAAGAAAAGCATGGCATAAGAGTTTGAGATGATAGACATTAGTCTAATGACACATTTTCTTGGCTTAGAAGTAACGTAGAAAGAAGAAGGTGTTTTTGTATCTCAAAGTGGTTACGCCAAAGATATTCTTGAAAAGTTCAAGATGTAAAAAGCAGCAATCCAGTATCAACTCTAGTTGAGAATAGAGTAGAATTAAGGAAGAGTAAAGTTGGAAATGTTGATCCAACTTACTTCAAAAGCTTAGTAGGAAGCTTAAGGTACTTGACATGTACTAAACTGAATATACTCTATAGAGTCCGACTCATTAGCAGATATATGGAGACACCAAACCAGTCTCACTTGAATGCAGCAATGAGAATTCTTTGCTACATCAAAGGAACAATAAATGAAGGTATGTTTTATACCTTAAGTGAAAACTTTAATCTTATTGGTTACTCGAATAATGATTGGGGTAGAGATCTAGATGAAAAGAAAATCACAATCGGATTTGTCTTTTCATGGGAGATACATCTTTCATATGGTCATCCAAGAAGCAATTGATAATAATGTTATCAAGCTGTGAAGCTGAATATGTTGCTGCCAACTCAGCTATATGCCATCTAATATAATTAAGGAATATGCAGAAGTTTTTTAGATTTTCTTAAGAAAGTCGTACAAAGATTTATATTGATAATCAATCAGCGATTATCTTAGCTAAGAATCCAGTGTATCATGAAAGAAGTAAACATATCAATACACGTCATCATTTTATCCGAGAGCATATGAAGAACAAAGAAGTTGAATTGATATCCTGCAAAATAAATGATCAAGTTGTAGATATCTTTACAAAGCCATTGAAGGGAGAAATATTTATTAGATTGAAGTTTATGCTTGGTATGACATCTCTTGATTGAGTTTAAAAGGGGGAATTTATTGTGGTAAACTTAATCAACCACCAACCACTACCTGCAGCCATCTACTATTAATCACCACCACCTGCAGTCACCTACCATCAACTACCACCACCTGATGCCTCTCAATTTATGTATAAATAGGGTGTTAAACTTATGTTATTAACTGTGGGAAAGA
>NW_011500385.1:37832-102738 GCF_000495115.2 Populus euphratica
ATAAATAGATAGCTAAGCTTATGCAATTATGTGTGGAGAGATTGAGAGAAACACAAGAGAGAAAGAGAGGATGTGTATTGAGATTGTGAGTTTTGTAATTTGTAAGCTTGTTTTTGTAATAAAACCGTGTGTTTTATCTCCTTTAAGTGTTCTAAAGTCACCACCAGTGGTTTCTCCCACCAATAATTATCAAGATGGAAAGCAACAATTCGATATCAATTCTAGTAAATGTTGATCCAACTTACTTCAAAAGCTTAGTAGAAAGCTTAAGGTACTTGACATGTACCAAACCAGATATACTCTACGGAGTCAGACTCATTAGTAGATATATGAAGATACCAGACTAATCTCACTTGAATGTAGCCAAGAGAATTCTTCGCTACATTAAAGGAACAATAAATGAAGATATGTTTTATATCTCAAGTGAAAACTTCAATCTTATTGGTTACTCGAATAGTGATTGGGGTAGAGATCTGGATGAAAGGAAAAGCACAACTGGATCTGTCTATTTCATGGGAGATACATATTTCACATGGTCATCTAAGAAGTAATCGATAGTAACGTTATCAAGTCGTGAAGCTAAATATGTTGCTATCAACTCAGCTGTATGCCATCTAATATGGTTAAGGAATATGCTGATGTTTTTGGAATTTCCTCAAGAAAGTCCTATAAAGATTTATATTAATAATTGATCAGCAATTGCCTTAGCTAAGAATCCATTATATCATGAAATAAGTAAACACATCGATACACATCATCATTTTATCCAAGAGCATGTGAAGAATAAAGAAGTTAAACTGATATCCTGTAAAACAAATGATCAAGTTGCAGATATCTTTACAAAGTCATTGAAGGGAGAAATATTTATCAGACTGAAGTTCATGCTTGGTATGACATCCCTCGATTGAGTTTAAAGGGGGGATTTGTTGTGGTAAACTCAATCAACCACCAACCACCACCTGCAGTCACCTACTATCAACCACCATCACCAGCTATCATTTAATATTAACCACCACCACCTGCAGCCACCTACCATCAACCACCACCACCTGCTGCCTCTCAATTTATGTATAAATAGGGTGTTAAGCTTATGTTATTATGTGTGGAAAATAGTAGAGAGAAACACAAGAGAGAAAGGCTGTGTATTAAGATTGTGAGTTTTGTATTTTGTAAGTATTTTTTGTAATAAAATCATGTGTTTTATCCCCTATGAGTGTTCTAAAACCACCACCAGTGGTTTCTCCCACCACCATGTGGCACCCCCTACTATATACCATGAAAAGTTAGACAATGGCATTCAAAGGTGTTTTGAAAACTTTTGCCCCGCTAGTGCAAATTAATCTTAAATCTAATTTTATAGGCTATAGAATTAGCATTTCCATCGGGATCTAACTGTTTGATGCTAATGAATGTTCTTGCTGTAGATACTCGATGCAAGACAAGTGAAAATTATATTCAAAGGTAGAATGTATAATGTTGTGATGTTGTGTGCCATGACATAAGGTAAACAATCATCATGTTCAAGTTTAGAGGATTAAAATTCTCCATGAAAGAAAGAAATTATAATTAGGAACTTAAAGTGAATAGCTGTCTCAGAAATCAAATGGGATCTCTAAGAAAGGTATAATGTTTCAAGCGATGATAAAAGAAAGGAAACAAGTAGATTGTAAAAGAAAGTTTGTAAATCATATAGTAAAAAATAAAAAATATATTGTAAGGAAATTGTATATAATAGGTTGATAATCCTATTTATACAATATTAGTGTTTTACATAAACACCAAAATGTAATTTTATACACAATACTCATCAAGTAAGGAGATAGCATAAAGAATCTTAATACAAACTAAATTCATACTTATTCTACAAATATTAGATTTGAATAAGATTGAATCTTCTAATTGAATCTGTGAAATCTTGTGTTGTGGTGAATTGCTTTCTATATAGAATATGTGAAATCTTCTTGTTGTGGTGGATTGCTTTCTATATTCCCTGGTTGATTTAGAATTTTATTAGTTTGGTTGATTTTCTTATTTGTGATTGACTTTAGCTTTTATTTTCTTGTTTGGTAGTGAAAAATTATTATTCTTATTTAATATTTTAATCTTTATTTTTTAGCATGATTGTGAAAAAACTATGTTTCTTGTTTAATCCACGCATGGATGTTTGTTTTTTTTTTTTGAATAAACAATAAATGACGTGGCTAGAAAGCAAGGTTACAAAAATCCATGGAGCTCTAACATATAGGCTAATTAAATCATTAGGATCCATGGAGCTTTAACATATAAGCTAATTAAATCATTAGGTTGATTTTGATTTTTAGAATGATCCTTTTTAGGCTATAAATATGTTTATTATAATTTTTGAGATATTTTATAGATATTTTGGATTAAAAATAGTTTGAAAATAAATTTTTAAATCAAAAAATCTTAAGCTTTAATTTTGCGGTCACTAAAATGGCTGAAATCTGGGCAAATAAAATGACATGTTATTTGCTTCAACAAACAATTTATTCTTTAATATTTTTGTCAAAAAAAATTACAACAAATGCTAGTTGAAAAAAAAAATAGGAGCCTAGTTGTGTGGCTTTCCACACCTATGTATACTTGGCCTTTGCTTTTTTTTTTTTATTATGATTTTTTTAAATTTTGTTAATTTATATTCAGAACCTCTTTTAAATGAAAATTATTTTTTTGTTATACATTTAAATTTAAAAAGTTTTTCTAAATCATCTATATTTTTTTTTTGTCTTTTGAATAGATGAACTTTATTTATGAAAATAAAAATATTATTTTCAAATATTATTTCTAATATATATCTCTCTACATGATTCCTTCTCTTTATTTGATTCAATCATTTTAATTATCTTGATTTATATCTATTTCTTAATTTTATAATTTTTATTTTTAGATATTGTTAATAACTTTTTATTTATTTATTAGCACATGATTCTGAATTTATTTAATTACATGTATTTATAAGAAAATTTATTTAAATTTAAATTTTTTAAAACTATAAAAACATGTTGAAAAAAATAATATACATATTTTTTTTTAAATAAAAATATCTCACAGTTATATAACAAGCATTAACGATATAAGAACTACCGAACAAGAAAAGAAAAGGAAAGCTAAAACAACACGAATACTAAGTTCTAGCAGGTTAAGAATGCTAACAGTCATCCAGAAGAGGAAGCTACAACCATGCACTCTGCAACGGTAATGTCCTGCGATCAAGATGGAAACCTTGCTCCAACGATATTGCTCTGCAATCAAAATGGAAACGTAGCAGAAGAGGGAGATATAGGCATGCAATCTGCAATGGTAGTCTTCTTCAATCAAGATGGAAGCTCATGTAATCTGCAACGGTAATGTTGAGCAATCAAGATGGAAACTCAACAGAAGTGGTGGATGCTTGATCAAATCTCTCAAAGAAGGAAAGGATTCTGGTGTTTATGGAAAATAAACTTTTCCTAGTTAAACACAATTGTTGATTGTATATAAGGATATCCCTGCCTACTGTAATCCTTGTGCTCGCGTTTTCTTTCTTCAATCCAATAAAAGAGAATTAATCCACCACCATCCTCTGCTATATTTTTCTTATGATGAGAGCTGGAGTGAGCATCAGCACAGATCTTCCGCTGTCAACAATGAATACACCATCTTTGAATGTTGAAAACTTTGTTACACTAAAACTCAGCCCAACCTACTACTCTTTATGGCGTGAACAAGCCTTAGCCCTTGCAGAAAACAAAGATTTGGTAGGTCATCGTACCAATGAAGAACCTGCCCCTACAAAATACATTTCACCAACACCAATTACAATCAATATTTCAGATATCAAACACTCGGAGCTTGAGCTAACAGAAGACTTTGTTCCCTGGCAAAAATCGGATCGTCTTCTTCATGGTTGGATTATTGGAACACTCTCTGAAGAAGCCCTTGGACTCGTTGTCTTCTTCTTCTTCTTCTTCTTCGTGGTTCACTGCACCACAACTTATTGTTATTGGAGACTGCTATAAAACACAAAAAAATGTTGAACTTAAGGATGTTTTGTATGTTCCTGATCCGACAAAAAAATTATAATTTGCAAGTAAATCAACTAAACAACTTCCTATCAACTGTGAGTTTTCTAATGTTGGTTTTTGTGTCAAGAAACGAGAAACAGGACATCCAGTGATGATGGGGAGATACAAGGGTGACCTCTATTTACTCCATAATTTGCCAGAACTCTGTTTCTCTCATCGGTTTAAATATGGCACAGCAGAGATTTGGCACCAACGTCTTGGACATCCATAATTCTCAGCCCTGCAGCTATTAACAAAATAAAGGACTGATTGAGTTCACCGAAATTATGAAGTCTGATCATCTTTGTGATAGATATCAGTTAGGAAAACTTAACAAATTACTAGCTGATCTATCAGTTATCTGCACGGCAATATATCTCATTTATCGAATGTTGTCATCTACCTTTAATTCTGAAACATCATATTTTAAACTGCGTGGTTTCGGTCGGTTTATTCTTCACTTTGTATCTTTGGCTCTAAATGCTTTCCTTACACCTGGAATACAAGACATTATAAGTTTGATCCTAAAACTGTGCCTTGCATTTTTAAGGTTATCGTGATAAATATAAAGGATATAAATGCTTTCATCCTACAAGTAAACAATTTATCATCTCGTAACATGTTGTCTTTGATGAATTAATTTTTCCTTACAAAAAAACTCATTCCACTGGCACCACCTTGCCTTCATCTTATGTTTTAAGTATTTTCAACTCTTGGATACCTCCTGCTACTCACAGTTCTGTAGAAATGTCTTTGCTAAAACCTTCATCTGTGTGTCTGCCTACAGCCATGCTTCAGCAGGGGTCTTCCCAATCATTTGATGTTCTACACATGACACCATCACTACCTTTTCATGATGTTGTGCCTACACATACAATGGAGACTACCCCTCCTACATCATATGCAACTCACAAACCACAAACACTCTCACTTTCTAAAATGGAGACAGTTCGATTACCTTCCCAAGCTGAAGCTGACTGTCAAATAGCTCCCTCTACTCCAATTGCAGCCACCACCGCACAACAACCATGCTCTTCTTTTGTGATTGAGCCCGTTCAATCAGCCCCACATTCTACTGGAGAAAATTCCAGTCTGCCTGAACCAAGTGCAGTAGTAGAGGCTGCCTCTGTCACTCCTCCGACACCACTTGATGTTCCTCCACATGCTTTTCATCTAATGATAACACGATCTCAACATGGAATTCTAAGACCAATCGCAGGTATGCATTAATATCTAGTACTTCTACTAATGTTACTCGTGAGCCCCGCACTATTTGCTCTGCCTTACTCACCACTTATCCCGAGTTTAGATATATTTTTTAACAAACTTTAAAATAAAAAATATTTAATATTAACTCTTTTTTTTTATTAAATGAAACTATTTAATATAAATATTATTTATTTTAATGGTTTAAATTAGTGTTAATGATATATTTTTTTTTTATCATCGCAATCCAACGACTTTTCTCTTTTCTCTCTCAATCAGGAACTAAAAAATAATAAAAATAAAATATTGTATCACAATTGAATTTCAAAAATATCGAAAGGTATCAAAATTATATAATTTGCATTAATTTTTAAATTTGAGGACCAAAAGTATTTTTTTTCAAAACTTATGGCACACTACCCGTGTTTAGCAACTTTTTTTTATATCGGTCCCTCTTCTTTCAATCTCACTCTTTCATAAGAAATCAAAATCAATTAGTTTTCAATTAGAACTAAATCGCTAAAAATAAATTTTCAGCATCAAATTGAAAAAATTTGCATGATCCATCAACAGTAATACGTGAGAGGATGAATACTACACTCCTCCATAGTGAAAACTCACATCTTTTACATTTAAACTTAACATGGATACACTACAAGAATTTTTAGATTTACGAACATAATTTTTTATTGATATTTATACTCATAATCCGTCGACATAAATTTTCTTGACAAACTCATGGACATAAATAATTTGTCAAAAAAAATCTTGTCGGTGATTTATGATTTGTCAATGAGTTTGTCAGTAATAATTTGATCGATGGATTTACTATCGAAGAAAGCATGCCAAATTTTTTTTATTCACTTCATTATGTCAATATTTTCATTGATGAATATAAAATATCACCAACATAAAAACCTTATGTCATTGGTGATTTTTTTGGTCCGTTAGTATTTCCTTCGATGAATTTGACATATAATTGTCAGTTATTTTGTTAGTGAGTACACAATGATAGTGGTATTTATAGCAATTATTTTTTTTCTAATTCTCTAGAATATATTGACAAACTTGGGACATCAATAATCCTGTTTGCAATAATTTAGACTCTTTTTTAAAACAAAATATATTAATAGAAATAAAAAATCAGTGGCATCTGTGGTAATTCTTTTCTAACTTTTTAGAATATACCGACAAACTAAATTCATCAGTAACTTGGTTAGTAATAACTTAAAATATTTTTCAAAGCAATAATCTATTAAATAGAAATATAAAATAATTCAAATAAATTAAATTATAGTGCTTGAGGAGAAGGCAAGTCTTTATCGAGATAATAACACCCATTTATGACATTATCTGCATTACCAATCAGTAGAGTTCAGCCGTCTTAGCATCGAGTTGTTTATAATCAGCAACAAGATGGGTCGTCTGAGCTTGAACTTACTGGTCTAAAATTGCCTCGAACTTTAGAGTTTGAGTGCTCAGAACCGATTATGAGCATCCAATGGTTGAAACACTATGAGTCTTCTACAAGTCCTTGACTATAGTGTTAGAGAGATTATACACCCGTTTTTTATTGGGTTCACCAAACAATCCTACCTCCAACCACAAATATGGATCGAGATCTGGATGGGTCAAAAGATTATCATCGTATCTCTCCTTCAATTGAGTGTTATATGTATCCTGAAAAAAAAAGTCATCAATTTTAAAAAAAATAATAACTTACAAAAAAAAATAATTGAAAACCAATACACCACAATGTCATAACCCAATTCTGGTTTATGACAAAAAAAAAACTTCTTTTTCAAAATAAAAAAAATAAAATAAAGGCTGGCAACATGGAGAAAACAGGTTGGGAAATCAAAATGCAATTTTTGGAGAAAATTCAAGGCCTAATTATACCCCATTATGCCAAAAAATGGAGAGAAAAAAATGCAAATTCAAGGTCAAATTAAATGATTATTGGACGAATTTGCATAAAAATTAAGTCCAATGACATAATTAAATTTTTAATAGGCTAACTTGATTTATCATGGGCCAAATTAAATTTTAATTATGTTTAAGAATTAATTTGGGTTCAATTGAAGGATTTAATTAAGTACAAAGACTTAGTTATACTTTAAATGGGTCAAATTAATTTTATTTGGGGCTTAATTGGTGAAAAATTAAGTTTGGGAGCCTAATTTAGGTTTAATTGAGAAGATTGGAATTTCAAGAGACCAAATTTAATTGTTTCCAAGCTAATTGATGGAAATTAGGAGCAAAATCATAAGAAAATTGAAGTTTTAGAGTCAATTATAGGTGCAATTAAATCAAATTTAAAAAGGAATGATTAAAATAAACTTTGGCTAAAATCAAAACCATGGTATCGTTTATCTTCTTCTTTGAATCTTTGAAATGACAACTTAGAGAAGCTATTTTATAGGTGCATTTAATGCACCTAATGTCCCCTAAAGTTAACCAAATTTGCACGAAAATGATCCTCTGCAGTTCCTCTATAGCTCTATGTAAATAGTTCAGTCTGAATGATAATCTATCGGCACTGGCACTAACTAAACATGCCAACTTAGGCAACTTTTTCTACAGATTTGACAGTGCGCCATGCCTACTTTGAGCCAATGGTTGGGATCCTTTCCAATGGAATCAAGGGCTAAAATTTTACTCCGGTATAGAAGAGATTACCCTCTTCCACCGGCTATAAATAAAGGCGGAATTGATGGCCCGAGGGAGGATAAAATTGGGTCTAAAGTCGGCCAAATACCAGTCATTTTCCCTTGTTTCTGCAAATTTTCTCTCTTTCCTCTCCCTTTCTCTCCACCATGGCCTGCAACCACCACTATTCCAACCACCATCGTTTCGTCACCTTATCCACTACCAGTGGTTGCCTAAACTCCTTACCAACAGCAAAGCTGTTGGGTTGTATATTTACACTGTAAACTATTTTTTAAAAATTTTAATTTTCTCAAATATTTTTCAACCAATTTTGCATAATATTGGGTTGTATATTTACACTGTTAAATACTTGGTTTTCTCTAAAATATTTCAAAAAAATCCAAACATTTTCAAAAAAAATCACAAAATTTTTTAAATCAATTTCTCTTTTCAAAAACAAAAACAATTATTTTTTTTCATTGCATATAGTCAAATCCTAAAAATTTTCCAAGCATATTTTCATTAAAAGATTGCATCTTTATCATGTTTTAAAAAATCCAAAAATGGGTATTTTTACTAGTTTCTGATTATCCATTAGAATTTAGCCAACATGTCAAAAAATCTTTTTCCAATCTTTTTAGGATCCAGATATAGACTTTAATATTTGTGAGGTATAAAATTACATGATAAAGTACACCTTCAGGTATTAAAGATACAAGGAGTTAAAATATGATGCTAAAATTCAGACTTTAGAACGATTGGATTTAACTCAATAAGGTAGAGACTCTCTCATAAAGAGAGATCTACCTTGAGCTTTAGAAAAGATCAATAAATAGAAACCTGACATAGAAAAAAATATTCAAACAACAATACAGCTTACCTTATATAGGGTGCAATGGGGATGATGCGTCTTCCCCTTGCATAATCAGTCATTTACCTAGACTCTTGTAGACCATAGGTTCCTAGTGACCATAATACTAAGCGGCGACTCCAAAACATTAATAATAATTTTATGATTAAATCCAAAAATCATTTTCAACACACAACACCTCATATAGGAGGCATGATAAAGAGCCTCCGCTGTAGCTAGATGACATTGTGCCACGCTTATTCACCCCACGACACACAAAGTGCCGAGCTCAGCTATCAACAAGCTACTGCGTCCTTTTTTGGTGGTCATCAATCTGCATATGCATTGCCATAAAAAGCTTCATCGAGCTTGAATCATATCTAAGAACTATAGTTTGCAAGAGAAAATTTTTGTAAGTTAAATATATTTATAAAAAAATAAAAAAGTGGATGTAATTAAAAGAGGTCTAACCATCCGCCTTATATGCAAAATGAATAAAACATCAAATGTTGAATATATTCAGATGTCACATCACCTCCAAGGCATGGATTGGTCTAAAATCTTTCCAAACCACTAACTCGTTTCAACCTGGAAGCTCTCTTTGTTTCTTATATTTTTTTTTGGCTCTCTTTCTTTCTTTTTCTCACATAGGTACAAATAAATTATTTGTTGGTAAATAAAAAATAAAATTGAATAAAAGGATTTATAGTTTTATATCTTTATTCTAATCTTACCTAATTATTGTATGATTCTATCAAACCCTTCTTATAATAATGTTGTCAGCTCTATCCCATTAAAAGAAATTTTTTATTAATATTAATAAACTAATTAAGTTAACATAAAAAATATTTAAGTTAATACTAACCATGAATTTTTCAAACCATGCATTAATCATGAGTTTCCATTCAGGATATTTGAAAACTTGACTCCATTAAAATAATGGAATTTTCATCGATGATTCCATTGCCGATATTATGGTTTTTGTATTCTTAATGTTTGTAAATATAAAATTAAATTTGTTAATCGAGATTAATTTTTCAAAAAATATTAACATGTTGTTGTGAAGGAAAAAAAAATTTATATTGAAAGGTTGTTCTTACACTAAGCCTAGTACTTTTGGGTAAACGAATTTCATTGTGAAGGACCCCCTATCGATATCGCAGTATTGCACTCGACAAGTTTGTATTTTGAGTTGATGGTTGTGTGTCAAGTGGTTGTTCTTGGTCTGCACCTAACGACTTATGGTTATTTTGAATTTCTTGTAACCATCAATATAAATTAAAGAATTAAGGTATCATAAACCATTCCTATTTAAAATAAATAAATTGATAGCACCTCCCTTATATAGGAGACAACCTAAAATTTTTAAACCTGTAAATACATAATAATTTAAGTTGGATTGCCACGAACTAGTGAATTTTATTTCAATGTATGTTAGCCAAATAACTTCAATTATAATAATTTATCTAAATTTTCAATTAAGGTTGCCACAACCATTGACAAAATGATCATAGGAAGGAAATATAAACACATTAAAGGATTTGTAGTATCAATATTTCACATTAAAAACAATTCATTTATCCTAACTATTAGCTTAGCTTTTCTTTTTATATATATATATATATATATATATATATATATATATATGATGGCTACTATTTTTGTTCATTTTTAATTAATTTTTTTTTCATGAAATCAACTAGCTAACCATAGTGATTATGTGGGTGTTATACATGAATTCATAGTCTAATAATATTTAATAAGAGATAAGAACAGAAAATTAAAAAAACTAAAAAAAACTGAAAAAACATTTATACAATCATTAAAGAGGATAAAAATTAGAAAACAAATCCCAAAAATATTCATACAATTATTAAGAATATAAAAATAAAAAATAATAATGCAAAAACAAAAAACATTATGTTAAATAACAAGAGAAGAGAAGGAGAATAGAGGAGAAAGAAAGATTAAGATTTGGGAGGAGTGAAGAAGTTATAGAGGAAGAGAGAAGAGGAGAAATATGTTTGTCTATTCTGATTTTAGGGATTTTAATTTTTTAATATGGGGCTTTTTACTAACGAATAAGTAAATATTAACATTTTTAATTTTTTCATCAGCGTTTCTATATGTAATGTCTAATTGTTATTTTTAATTTAATAAAAAAATTTAGAAACCTCGCAAGTATCATTGATAATTTTTCATTCCGTCGATAAATCTATATATAAAGAACAATAATTAAAAGTGACATCGAAAAGTGAATAGTTTCATTGCTTTTTGGAATATACTAATGAACTTAATTCATCATTATTACCGTCTAAATTGAACAGAATGAACAGTGCCATGAAGATGTGAATAGTTTCAATGCTCTCTGAAATATACTGACAGACGCAATCCCTCGGTCATATCGTATGTATACCCAAATAATTACCAACATCTTTCCCATCAAAAAAATAAAAATTTTAATTTTAATTTTGTTGTCGTTGTCTTTGTCTATAAAGTCAATTAAAAATTTTCAAAAACTGCGAAATATTATCAATGTCTTTTCCATAAAAAAATTAAAAATTAAAAATTTAATTTTTTCATCGGTGTCTCCTTCTACAAATTCTACTTGAAATTTTCAATTTAATAAAAAAATTTAGAAACACACCAAGTATTACTGATATCTTTACCAGTGAAAAATTAAAAATTAATATTATAATTTTTTTCTTTTATGTTTTCATCAATAACATCTAATTGAAATTTTCAATTTATTCTAAATTTTTTAGAAACTTACCAATTATCAAAAGCCTACTTTTCAGTCTATCAAAGATTTTGTCTACAAAAAACAATAATAAATAGTGCAAGAAAGAAGTGAACAATACTTTAGATTTTGGGAAAACACTGACGGATATTAACTATCAGTGATCCTGTATGTACTAAAGAATAACAAATAATGCAAGTGAAAAGTGAAACAATACCTTATCTATTGGGAAAATACCAATGAAAATTAATTGTCGGTAATTTTGTATGTATTGAACAGTAATAAATAGTGCAAGTAAGAAGTGAATGGTATTTTAGCTCTCGAGAAAATACTAATGGATCTAGGAGGAAAGGAACATACCAACGCTTTTAGAATATACTAGCGAACTTAATCTATTAGTGTATCTATTGGTATTTTACAGTTTCACGGTATTTTCATCAATGTAAAACAGTTTCTATTGCCAAATTGTATTTGTCTTCCTTATGTATCCATCATGAAAATACTTAAAATCTCAACAGCACACAAAACATAATAACACTAGTTCTGTGTATAATAATAAAATCACATAAAATAGATGTTTCATTATCATTTAATAATTGAGTAAACATCATTTTTATTACATTAAAGTTAATTATATCCAGAAATATTACATTATAGTTTATGCCATTACACTTTCATGGTTAATTAGTACTTAGAAGTGCATTTTTATCAAGGTTTTATATTATCATTTTGCACTTGAAGCATCAATAACTCCTTAACTAAAACATATTTTATAATAACATATCTAATAATATAAGATACCTTTAATTTATGGAAAATGTTCATTTTAAATATAGGCCTATCATATAAATGAAAGGATTGATTGATGAGTTTAAGTACTAAAATTGAAAGGACAAAGAGATGACCAAACTTAAAAAAGAGATACTGGTACAGTCCAAATCAGAACACTGTTTGCTAATTGGGTCATATCTGGAGCTGTAGATCTTGGATTTAAGTTTACTTTATATGGATGGAAAGGTAAGACATAGGACTAGAACTTTTATGTGGATGTCAGGTTTTAAAAAGGTTATTTTCAAGTCCAAATTATAGTAACAATAAAGAAGTTTGAATTTGTTCTACTACCTAAATATTGTTCAGTGTTTGGCCCATATCTAGAGTTCTAGAAGTCCAAATGACCTCAATTTTTTTTTAGAAAGCTGGGACAATTTCCTAGAACTTTTATCTTTCAAGTGGTTCCAATTTTAACATTATCAATGATGTTTTAGGTAAACAAAAGAAGATAAGGATTGTCACCAAGTCAAGAGTTGGCCACCTACTCATCAATTAGTCATCAAATCAATAATTCCTAATTTTGGCCTATAAAAGGAGGTATTTGCTATGCATTTAGGCATCTTGATTTCCAGATCAAAATCATGCTCTTGCTTTCTCTCTTTGTATTTTTGTAATGCTTAAGTTTTGCTTTTATTAATATTCTTGTTTATGTCTTTCATTTCCTTTCCTTTACTTAGTTAAGTTTTATCTTATTTATGTTCTTATCTTGTTTATTTATGTTTCTCTATTTCATTATGTTTAGTTAAGTTTATTATGTCATGGTGAAAAAGTTACACTAATGGTGTATGACACGACCAAAAGATTGATGTCTTCTTCCAAGTATAGGAGTGTCGAAGTAATAAATAACCCGACAAGACCGGGATTGAACCACAGGGAGGTTAATTGCACAAATTATAAACAACAATTATAAACAACAACAATAGTAACAACAACAGCAACAATAATAATAGTAGCAATAATAATAATAATAATAATAATAATAAAGAAGAAGAAAAAGAAGTTGAAGAGAACTTTGAGATGAAAGATTAACATAAGGATTAAACAATGATAATAACAAATGTCAAGGTTAAAGGATCCACTAATGGTATGTCAAACAAGTATAGTATAAACTCTTATTATTCAATTGGAAACCATACACAAAGAAGGTTCCAATCAGATTATAAATTGTTAACATGATTACATTAGTTATCTTATTCGATTAATGCTATTACTTGTAAATATTGTCAGGCATCCATACTTATAACTTATGTTAACAACAAATCAACTTCCTTTCATAACACAGGTGTCGGTTATACCATACAGTTTGTGCTATGAAAGTGCAAAGCATTTGATGTATCAAGTGTTATACAATATAAATCTAGATTAGTCATTTAACAAGCAAAGTATTAAAGAGTGAACAAGATAGCAAATACAAAACATGTTAGTGTCAAACATTAAAGTCCATGTTAAGTTTACAATATATTTATTCTTACACCATTAGTGTAACCTTTTCACCTTGACATAATAAACTTAGCTAAACATAATGAAAGAAAGAAAAATAAATAAACAAAATAAGAACATAAAAAAGATAAAAGTTAAATAAGTAAAGGAAATGAATTGAAAGACATAAACAAGATATTAATGAAAGTAAAACTTAAACATTACAAAAATACAAAGAGAGAAAGCAAGAGCATGATCTTAATCTGGAGATCAAGATGCCTAAATGCATGGTAAATGCCTCCTTTTATAGGCCAAAATTGGGAACTATTGCTTTGATGACTAACTAATGAGTGAGTGACCAACTCTTGACTTGGTGACAATACTTATCTTTTCTTGTCTGCCCAAAACGTCATTGATAACGTCAAAATTGGAACTACTTGAAAACATAAACGTTGTAAGAAATTGTCTTAGCTTTTTAGGGTTAAAAATTGAGGTTATTTGGACTTCTAAAATTCCATATATGGGCCAAATACTGAACAGTGTTTGGATTGAGAGACAGATTTGGACTTCTTTGTTCTTACTACAATTTGGACTTGAAAATGACCTTTTTAAATCTTAGGCTCCATATAAAAGTTATAGACCTATGTCTTGCCTTTTCATCCATATAAAGTATACCTAAATCCAAGATATATAGCTCCAGATATGACTCAATTACCGAATAGTGTTCTGGTTTGGACTGTACCGCCATCTCTTTTCTAAGTTTGGCCATCTCTTTGTCCTTTCAATTTTAGTTCTTAAATTCATAAATTAATCCTTTCATTGATGTGATATGCCTGCATTTAAAATGAACATTTACCATAAATTAAAGGTATCTTATATTATTAGATATGTATTATAAAACATGCTTTAGTTAAGGAGTTATTGATACTTCAAGTGCAAAATGATGATATAAAACCTTGATAAAAATGCACTTTTAAATACTAATCATAGCCCTCCAACCATCTTATTACTAGTCCCTAGTAATCAAAGCATTAAAATAGAAAAATAATATGCAAATTTCAAAAAATAAGGTATTTATCATTCAACTTCTATTAATTTATCTAGATAAATAAACTCTCATTAAATTTATATATCTACTCAATACCTCTTAAACAAGATATTAATAAACCTTTCTTTTGTGCTCAATATATTAAGATATAGTTATGAGGCTTTACTTGGAAGAAAACAAAATTATTGTTCTATCGTTTAAGGTTAACTTCCTTGGGTTGAGATTTTTTTTCCTGTTTTTTATTAATGTACATACATGTAACTTAAACCACAATGCATCTTTAACTTATGTAATCAGCTTTCGGCTAATGACTCCCAGACCAATTGGTCTTAGGGCATTAGGTGTTGAGACATCCCTACGAGCTTAGTAACTCGGGTTGCCGATACTAATACGTAGAAAGTGCAATGTTTGATTTCCTTAAGCTTTTCTCCTCAACCCATATAACAAGTATTGGGTCGGGGATAGGCTTCCCATCTAATTTTTTTAAATACTAGCAAACATGGTCTTTTTTAGTCAGATTCCTAAAACTAAGTCGATCATGTTATTTATAAAAATGAGGCCATAAATCATGAATTATACGATGCACATCTTCACTATGATAAGACTTAAGAGTCAATAGAAGATTATCTAAAGACTCTCTATGTTTTGAAATAAATCCTACCTTTTGACAATTTTTATTGGTTTTGCGGAATGCATATGAGTCCTTGAACATGGTAGGCTAGTATAATCCACTTTGTAAGATTTCTATAGTCCTCTTTTTTTACAAAAAATGATTCCCATGTATCTTAGAGTAACAAAATTTAATGACATTACTTACCTCATTATCGGGAATGCATCTTTAAAATATTTGATCAGGACAATAATTGAATAAGTAAGGGTCATTCCAATAAAAGTTTTGCACGTCACTCAAAAAATTTCTTTTATCTTGGGTACTCCAATGAGCTGGCGAATCTCCTAAAGTAAGAAAAATGTTATCTTTATTATAACAAGGCATTGGACTAAGAGAAAGTAAGGATTTATTAGGAAAGTAATCATCGATTGGTGTAATGTTGGGTGTCGAATCTGTTGTCACTTTTGATAAAAGATTCGTATCAACATTTTCAATACTTTTTTCATCCTTGATTTCTTCTTTATTGGTCATGGCATGAGAAAATAAAAGTGCTGGAGGGGAATCAGTTTTTTTTTTACAATGTTCAGATTCAACCCCTTTCTTACCCTTAGAGATTGACTCATCATCTTTCTCACAAGGTTCAAGAATTGGTTTTTGAATAACGTTACCACAACGAAGAGTGATAACTGATTTGACTTGATCCATATGTTGACTTCCAAGACTACTTGCATTTGCATTGTATTGTCCCTTGGGATTTTGCTTTGGTTGAGATGAAAACTTACCTTTCTCTTGAAAATTGAAAGCAAATGTGAATTTTGCAAGAGTATCTTTAAAATCTGTTATGCTTTGAGCAAGTTGAATGTTGATTGTCTCTTGCTTTTCAATAAATGCATATAAAGTTTCCTTAAAATTTCTCGTAGGAGGTGGAGCATAAGGAGGTACATATCCATAAGAATTTTGGAAATTATAGTGTGTTTGAAACTATGGTTGTGAAGTTTGTACATTGTCACTCTTCCAATTAAAATCTAGATGATTTCTCCAACCAGGGTTGTATGTTTGCGAGTATGGGTTATGATTGGGCTTTTAAAAACTGTTTAAAGCATGGGTTTGTTCATGAAGACATTCCTTAAAAAAAAGCAAGGTTGGACAGTTATTGATTGAGTGTTTATTTGTTTCACATATTTGACACACAATGTTTTCAACAGATTTTAATTGACCACTCTTTTTCAATTCTAGTGCCTCGACTTTTCTAGCTAAAGATACAAACTTGGCTTGAAGGTCATGATCTTCCCTAAAATTGTATATACCTCCACTAGATGTATGAGGTTGAGTCATACTCGGTGCTTCATAAGTACCTGTAGTGTCCTAATTTTGAGCATTTTAAGTTAACAAGTCTAGATACTCCATTGCTTCATCAGGGTCTTTATCTTCAAAAGTTCCATTGCACATCAATTCAACCATTTGCCTATCTTTAAGTGTTAACCCTTCATAAAAATATGAAATCAATCTCCATGTTTCAAAACCATGATAAAGGCAAGTATTAAGCAAGTCTCGATACCTATCCCAACATTGGTAAAATATTTCTCCTAGTTTTTGAGTGAAAATAGTGATTTGTCTTTTAAAAGAGTTTCTTTTGTGAGATGGAAAAAACTTCTTTAAAAACTGTTATTGCATTTCATCTCAAGCACGAATGGATCCTGGTCTTAAATTTTATAGCCATGTTTTAACTTTATCTTTTAATGAAAAAGGAAAAAGCTTTAATCTAATTGTGTTCATGCTACAACTTGAGTCATTATAGGTGTTACAAACCTCCTCAAATTCCCTTAAATATAAGTATGGATTATCTAAATCTAAGCCATGAAAAGAAGGTAAAAGTTGAATAATGTCTGGTTTAAAATTAAAATGAGATGCATCAGGAAGAAAAACCATGCATGATGGTGTACTTGTTCCTGTAGGATTCATGTGGTCTCTAAGTGTCCTAACAGGGTTATTCTCATTATGAAGTGATTGATCATCTTTTTTGACCATATTTTCTGAAAATAATAAGGATACCCTACAAAGTCTACCACTTAATGTACGTAATCACACTCTCATGCACGTGCAGGAATAGAATAAAAGAAAGAAGAAAATAAAAAAAGAAAAAACAAGAGAAAAGAAACAAAGTTATATACAAGAAAAGTGAAAAGAGAAAATAAAATAAATATTATAATTTGTACAAGAACTTACCTCCCCAGTAACGGCGCCAAAAACTTGACATGACGAAAAGATTGATGTCTTCTCCCAAGTGTAGGAGTGTCGAAGTAATAAATAACTCGACAAGACCGAGGTCGAACCATAGGGAGGTTAATTGTACAAATTATAAACAACAACAATAGTAACAACAACAACAACAACAATAATAATAGTAGCAATAATAATAATAATAATAATAATAATAATAATAATAATACTAGTAGTAGTAGTAGTAAAGAAGAAGAAGAAGTTGATGAGAACTTTGAGATGAAAGATTAATGTAAGGATTAAACAATGATAATAACAAATGTCAAGGTTAGAGGATCCACTAATGGTATCTCAAACAAGTATAGTATAAACTCTAATTATTCAATTGGAAACCACACACAGAGGTTCCAATCAGATTATAAATTCTTAACATGATTACATTACTTATCTTATTCGATTAATGTTAATACTTGTAAATCTCGTCAGACATTCATGATTATAACTTATGTTAACAACAAATCAAGTTCCTTTCATAGTACAAGTGTCGGTTATACCATACAGTTTGTGCTACGAAAGTGCTAAGCATTTGATGTACCAAGTGTTATACAACATAAATCTAGATTAGTCATTTAACAAGCAAAGTATTAAAGAGTGAACAAGATAGCAAATACAAAACATGTTAGTGTCAAACATTAAAGTCCATGTTAAGTTTACAATATATTTATTCTTACACCATTAGTGTAACCTTTTCACCTTGACATAATAAACTTAGTTAAACATAATGAAAGAAAGAAAAATAAATAAACAAAATAATAACATAAATAAGATAAAAGTTAACTAGGTAAATGAAAGAAAATGAAAGGCATAAACTTGATATTAATGAAAGCAAAACATAAACATTACAAAAAATACAAAGAGAGAAAGCAAGAGTATGATCTTGATCTGGAAATCAAAATGCCTAAATGCATGGCAACTGCCTCCTTTTATAGGCTAAAATTGAAAATTATTGATTTGATGACTAATTGATGAGTGGGTGGCCAACTCTTTACTTGGTGACAATCCTTATCTTCTCTTGTTTGCCCAAAACATCATTGATAACATCAAAATTAGAACTACTTGAAAACATAAAAGTTGTTGGAAATTGTCTCAGATTTCTAGGGTAAAAAATGGAGTTCATTTGGAGTTCTATAACTCCATATATGGGCCAAATACTAAATAGTATTCTGGATGGGAGACAGATTCAGACTTCTTTGTTGTTGCTATAATTTGAACTTGAAAATGGCCTTTTTAAATATTGGGCTCCATATAAAAGTTATAGTCCTACATCTTACCTTTCCATCCATATAAAGTATAACTAAATTTGAGATCTACAACTATAGATATGACCCAATTACCGAAGTGTGTTCCAGTTTGGACTGCACCGGCATCTCTTTTCTAAGTTTGGCCATCTCTTTGTCCTTTCAATTTCAGTTCTTAAATTCATCAATCAATCCTTTCATTTATGTGATAGGCCTGCATTTAAAATGAACATTTACCATAAATTAAAGGTATCTTATATTATTAGATATGCTATTATAAAACATGCTTTAGTTAAGGAGTTATTAATACTTTAAGTGCAAAATGATGATATAAAACCTTGATAAAAATGCACTTTTAACTACTAATCAGTGTAAGAATAAGTATAGTATAAATTTAACATGGACTTTAATGTTTGATACTAACATGTTTTGTATTTGTTATCTTGTTCACTCTTTAATACTTTACATGTTAAATGACTAATTTAGATTTATGTTGTATAACACTTGGTACAACAAATATTTGACACTTTTATAGCTCAACCGTATGGTATAACCTACACTTGTCCTATGAAAGGAACTTGATTTGTTGTTAACATAAGTTATAATCATGAATGCCTGATAATATTTACAAGTATTAGCATTATTCGAATAAGATAATTAATGTAATTATGTTAACCATTTATAATCCGATTGGAACCTCCTTTATATGTGGTTTCCAATTGAGTAATAAAAAGAATTTGTACTATAATTGTTTGAAATATCATTAGTGGATCCTCTAACCTTGATATTTGTTGTTATCAGTGTTTAATTTTTATATTGATCTTTCATCTCAAAGTTCTCATCAACCTCTTCTTCTTCTTCTTCTTTTATTCTTGTTACTACTACTACTACTACTACCACCACCACTACTACTACTATTATTATTATTTTTATTGTTATTGTTATTGTTATTATTATTATTATTATTATTCTTGTTATTGTTGTTGTTGTTGTTATAATTTATACAATTAACCTCCCTGTGGTACGACACCGGTCTTGCGAGGTTATTTATTACTTAGACACTCCTGCACTTCGGAGAAGATATCAATCTTTTGGTTGTGTCAATGGTGTACAAATTAATTAGAATTTTCTTCTTTATTTTCATCATCATTATATCCATCGCAATCTTCTATATTGATTTCATCATTATTAACATCTTCATCGACTGGTATATATCCACTAGTTCTCAAAAAATCATTTAACTCCTCAATTTCAACATCAATAAAAGTATTATTGGCAATGCAAAAATTTGAATTTTCTTCTAAGTTATTAGATGGAGCAACTCAATATGAATTAATTAACTCATTAAGTCGAAAGACATCATCTCCTATAATTAATTCATCATTTCTATTTTGAACAACCTAGACACGACACATGAGTTTGCTTTTTACTATAGGTAACTAATCAACTCTTGAATAATCCTTTTTGAAAACTTGCTGGCATTACTTGCCAAAAATAAAGACATCATCGATGTTGTAGAGTCTAGCCTCTGTATTAATTTTGACCAAACCATAATAGATATCTACCTTGATTCATTTATCCGAGGTATCGTACCAATTTCATTTTAATAAAAAAAAACACTATTATATTAGCTATAATATTGCAATTCAATAACCTCTTTTAACACCCTATAATAGTCAACTTCGAACTCATTAGAAGTTGATTTCCTAACACATACCCACTTTAATATGTCTTTCTATCCTGGTCATACTCTTCAATACAAAACATATGTCTTTTAATGAAATACTCATTATATCACTTCATATTTTTTTAGTACTTAGATAATTTCAAATAGTGAAACATCTGATAATTTACTTTGATTTGTACACTTATATCATAATTGTTGATCAGGGTCTTTTAAAAGATCAAAAAACTTGGTCGCATCCGTATTAGGTTATTTATCTACTATTGGACATTAACTGACTTAACCTTGATTCATTTTCATCGCACCCACAACCATATTCTTATAAGAATTACCATTGTCATCTGCAACTCCATACACGTTGCTAGAACTAGAAGTTGACCAAACCATCCTTTCTACCATGGTCTCGTGAAAAACATATGGTTCTCCTTATGCAAACTAACACAGGTATCTCTCTATGAATTCTTTTTGTAAAAGATGCATTGTTACAACATCTGAATTGAGAAACTTTTTATTTTTACACCTTTTCTATGGACATCTAATACCACCTCCACTAATATTTATCGAATTAGATAATGTATAATTAATAAAATCCTAAACCTTATTACAATAATACATCATATGCAACCCTTTGGATGAATCTCGATACATACATGAATGATCATCCATTATTTACATCAGAATTTTGATGATAGCATATGTTAATTAGTTACAGAAACTAAATAAACAATAGAACATTGGTTTAGCTCAAACTTATTCAAACTATTTTAATAATACAACTAATTCATTATCAATTATCTATATAAATTCAAATTTCTACATATTTACCAAAAATTTCAACTTAACAATAAAATTAACAAAATATAAAACGAATTCATTAAATAAGTCATTATTTATTTCATCATAAAACACTTAATTCACAAATTCAAAATAAATTTCATCAATTTACAAACAAAAACAATTTTATAAAATCTCAAACAAATCTTAACAAGTAAAAATTATATATTCATATTGCAAATATATATAAGAAAATGCTATAAAACAAGTAAATACCCAAACAAAATATATATACTACAAAAATATACAACAAAAAATAATATTTTAAAATTAAGTTCAAATAAAAAATGGATAGTTTTGCTTATTTAAAGTGAGGAATCCTCAATAAAATTTGAATCAGAACAAGGATGTTAACAAACTAAATGTAAGGGTGGCTAGATTTGTAGTAGAAGGTTGATTTGTTATAAAATTAGGAGGGTGTTGTTTGTTGCAAAGAAAAATAGAGGAAGAAGAAGAAATAAAGGGGAAAGAGAAGAGGGTCTCTTAGCAAGTTATAAATTAAATATTAGAAATGAATTTATAGATGGATTTAAATCCATCAGTAATTATATTTATAAAAATAAAATGTCATTGTAATTTTTGGCTTTTTTTCATTTCTTCTTTCCCCACTGTAACTCTCTTGGTATATACTGAAGGGATATTTTCATCGGTGTTTATCAATGGCTATTGCAATGACATATTCAGCTAAAAAAATTCATTACAAGTAATTAACCGATAGAAATATTATGTTGGTTTGTATTTCTATCGATTTGTTTGTTTGTATTTGTCAATTTTCTTGTAGTGATACTTATTTATGGTGTAAAAAAATTCAAAAGGTGAGGACAATATGGTTAAGGATGGGAAGTAGATTGGTTTTTATTTTCCCTAAATTATCTTAATGGTGTTAGGACTTTAACAACCATGGAGGAATGGTAATGTTGTAGTTGAAAGGATGAAAAATTAATATGGCCTCAAACCATCCAATAATTTACTTTTGTCGAGGTTATTGCCACTCGACACCAATAAACTATGGGATATGATTGCTTATGATTTACATCGGAGGCATGCTATCTCTATATATTAAGAAGATGCATATAAGATGCCTTGTTTCCTGGTGATTGATTATTACTTAAAAGTACATTTTTATCAAGGTTCTATATCATCATTTTGCACTTGAAATATCAATAATTCATAACTAAAGCATGCTTTATAACAACAAGTCTGATACCATAAGATACCTTTAATTTATGGTAAATGTTCATCTTAAATATAGGCCTATCACATAAATGAAAGAATTGATTGATGAGTTGAAGTATTAAAATTGAAAGGATAAAGAGAGGGCCAAACTTAAAAAAGAGATGATAGTGCAATCCAAACTAGCACACTGTTCGGTAATATGATCATATCTGGAGCTGTAGATCTCAAATTTAAGTCTACTTTATATGGATGGAAAGCTAAGACATAGGCCTAAAACTATCATAGGAAGTCAAGACTCAATTTTATTGTTTGGAAGTCCAAATCTTAGCAACAACAAAGAAGTCTGAATTTGTCTTGCAGCCCAGATATTATTCAGTGTTCAGCCTATATCTCGAGTTCTAGAAGTCCAAATGACCTCAATTTTTTTTCTTGGAAAGCTAAGACAATTTCCTAGAACTTTTATATGGAAAGTTGTTTCAAATTCGGATGTTATCAATGACATTTTATTCAGATAAGAAGATAAGGATTGTCACCAAGTCAAGATGTGGCCACCCACTCAACAATTAGTATCAAATCAATAGTTCTGAATTTTGGCCTATAAAAAGAGGTATTTGCCATTTATTACAACAACTATTTTGGTCGTGTGAATGGTAAAGATAGTGGCATGATATATCCTTGTCTTTATATATAATTTGCAATAGAGGCATCCGTATTTATTGAGATCTTGTTTTCTTAGGTAACAATCTATATAATGATGTTTTTACTTTTAATAACCAACTTTCCCCAAAAATCAGAAAGGGAAAAAAAATTAAAAGCCAAGAATTGTTTTGGATTAACTCTTATAAGATATCAATCAGTTTGCACATTGGAGAGTGGAATGTTTTAAATCTTGTAACATAAGCCAAGAAAATTTCTTATTATGTAGATTAGTTGCCTTATAGTTCCTTAGGTATGTCACATTCTGTATGAGTCTTGGATTTTGGTACTTCACATCATATGTCTCCAAATTCTTCATCTTTTACTTATGTGTCTTGTTATGATTACTGATGACACTCTCATACCCTTAGTAAGTATTAATTCTATTATCACACCTCACTTGTCTCTCCTTAATGTTGAACTTATTCCAAAACTCAAATTGAATCTTGTTTCTATTGGTTAATTATGTGATTCTAGTAATTATTTAATCACTTTTTCCTCTTCTTTTTGTTGTGTCTAAGATCTATAGTCTCAAAAGCTGATTAGAACAGGTCGTTAGGAGAATGGACTATATATTTTGAATGAGTTAAAAGTGTCAATTGTTGTTGTTGCTATTACTACTATTGATTTGTCTTCTTTTCATTTGAGTCCTTTATTTTCTAGTTTTTACTAATGGAATTCTCATCTAGGTCATGTTTCATCTTCTTGTTTGAGATTTTTGGCATCCATAAGAACTTTAGAAAATTTGTAAACTTGTGATATTTTTTATTATAGTGGATGTAAGCTAGCAAAATTTTCTATTTTACCTTTTAATTAAAGTATTTATAGTTATTCTTCCTCATCTGACTTGATTTATTATGATGTATGAGGACCTTCTCTTGTTGCCATAAAAAAAAGGTCTTGATATTATGTTTCTTTTATTAATGATCATACTCATTTTTGTCATGTTTGTTTAATGAAATATCATTTTGAATTCTTTGAGATATATACAACATTTCAAGCTCATGTCATAACTTAATATTCTATTGTTATCAAATGCTTTAAGTGTGATTTGGATGAGGAATACACCTTTAATAAATTTTATGAATTGCTAGCCTTATACAAAACCATTCACCAAACTTCATGTACATATACTTTTAAGCAAAATGGAGTTACTAAAACAAAATATAGGCATATTGTTGAAATTGTTCGTTCTCTATTGTTGTCTACTTTTGTTCCTAGTGAATTTTTGGAAAAAGCTATCCTTACTATTATAAATTTGATTAATACAATTCCATCTTTTTATATTTTGGTTCTTTCTCCTTTCAAAAAGTTAAAAAGTTATATGGATATATCCCTGATTATTTCTCATTCAGAGTTTTTTGTTGTACTTGATTTATTCTTCATCCTCATGTAGAATGCAGTAAATTGTCCTTTTAATCTGTTATTTGTGTCTTTTGGATTATGGTGAAAGTAAAAGAGGATATCATTATTTTGATCCAATAACTCAGACACTTAATGTGTCTCATCATATTATCTTTCTCGAGTATATATCTTTCTTTTCTATTCCATCCACTACTCATAGCTTGACTAGATCTAATCTTATATGATAGATTTTTTTTCCTAAGAATTCTGATAGTTTATCATTTTAGGTTCCTAATACCTCAGATACCCCTCTATATGTTCAACCAATTTATACTCATCATTTTGCATGTACTAATACTTTACTCTTCGGCATGCCTGAATCTGTATTCTCATCTACAGTCCCCCAAGCTTTGTTTGAGATTGTGGATCCACTTCTACATCAATCCATATGTATTTATAAGTTCACAAAACTACCATATTTTGCTTATTTTTATTATTCTTGTTATTCTTCATCATTTATTTTCTTTTTAGCTTCTATTCATTGTTTCTCCAAACCCTCTTCCTATAAAAAGACAATTCTTGATATTTTTTTTCTAGTAAGCTATGGATAAGAAACTTTATGCTTTATATAAGACAGATACTTGGAGTTGGTTCATCTACCTCGTGATAAGAGTGTTGTTGGTTGTTGTTGGGTGTATAAGATCAAGATTAATGTTGATAGGTCTATTGAGTGATATAAAGCTAGGTTGGTTGCAAAAGGATACTCTCAACAGTATGGTATGGATTATGAAGAGATATTTTTCCCTGTTGCAAAAATGACTACTATTTATCATCTTATTATAGTAACTTTAGTTCGTTAGTGGCATATCTCTTAATTTGATGTTAAAAATACCTTCTTAAATGGAGATCTTCAACAAGAAGTGTATATAGCACCTTCTTATAGTATTTCATATGACTCTAGATATGTTTATAAACTCAAGAAAGCATTATATGATCTCAAACAAACACCTCGTGTTTGGTTTGAGAAATTTTATGTTGTGTTCTTGTCTCTTTGATTTACTTTTAATTAACAATCATGATTCTTTTTTTTTTATTAAGTGCACTAATTGGTCATATCATTCTGTCCTTATATGCTAATAACATGATTATTACTGGTGATGACATTAATGGTATTTTAGTTTTGAAGACAAAGTATGTTAAACAATTTGAAATGAAATATTTGGGTTATCTTTGATATTTCCTATGTATTAAAGTAGCTTACTCACCTAAAAGTTACCTTCTTTCCCTATCGAAATATGTTGCAGATATTCTTTAGCAAGCAAGACTTACTGATAATAAGATTATAGATACTCTAAAAGTTACCTTCTTCTAATGATTTACATTTGACAAATCCTACTTGATATCGTACTATTATTGAGAGTTTGATATATCTCATTATTACTCGTCCAAATATTGCATATATTGTTCATGTTGTAAGTTAGTTTATTACTTCTCTTACTATAGTTCACTAGGAAGTTGTTCTTTGTATTTTGCAATATGTTTAAGGTACAATATTTCAGAGTCTTTTACTTTCATCCACCTCTTTCTTGGAGTTGCATGCATACTCTAATGCTGATCATGGCAGTGATCCTATATATCGTAAGTTTGTTCCTGGTTTTTGTATCTTTTTAGGTAATTCTCTTATTTCTTAAAAAAACAAGAAACAATATATTGTTTCTCAATTCTCAACCAAAGTAGAATATCATGCAATGTCATTTACTACTAAAGAGATTGTTTGGTTATGTTGATTACTTATAAATATGGAAATTTTCCTTTCTCATGTTATTCCTATATATTATGACCACTAGAGTTATTTTCAAATTGCTCACAAACTCAGTTTTTCATGAACAAACTAAGCACCATTACTTTTCTTTTTGTTTCTTTTTCTTTATAGAGTATAGATTTCTTTACAAAGTCGCATTTTATTTTTTGTTTTTGTTTTCTAGTTGGCAAATTCTTGATATTTGTAGTCATCGCATCGTGAGTTTAAGACGAGATATTAAGAAATACATTTAGCTTATTCTATTTATTAAGGGTAGAATAGTATTTTTAGTTTAAATTATATATAATCTCTTTGTATTTAGGTTAAAACAATTACTTTTAGAATAAAGTGATCAATGAAAACCCTATCCTCCTTCTATTTTATGTTTGTATTTCTTTTGTGTTAATTTAGATTATTTTAATAATAAGAACTTGTTTCAGATATCTTTTATTCCATGTACTCAATTCTTTGTGTTACATGTTAGACTATGATATGAAACCATTCTTGCAATGTTAGTTAACAATTTAATCTTTTGAATTGAACCAGTTCTTTAACATGTTAATAGAACATTGATGATCAAATTGTCATGAATTTAAATTTCACAACCATAATTCTAAGCAATTAAATTAATAAATTAAACACAAGATAATGGTGGGTCTGTATGTAAGTTTCAAGCTTGAAAAACTTTCACTTGAGAAGACATACTAAAAGAGGTTGTAATGTTATGTTATAAGCTAGATGAAGAGTTTTTGTTCTTGAACGTATTCATGATGTTGGCATGTTTTCTTTTTAATTATTGTAGAATGCATATATATATATATATATATATATATGTATGTATGTATGTATATATATGGGACTACTCTGGTGTTCTAGTCTCTACACTTATTATTGTATATTGTCATATACATATAAATAGAAAAGGTTAGCTAACTGATAAGTTAAGCCTTTTATAATTCTAAAAATCATTTGCTTTCAATTTAGAAATTATGTTTTGATAACAATGTTTATTTTGAATTTCACCCATTTGTGTTTTTATATCAGGGATCTCAAGACCAAGGTAGTGCTCTTTTCTAGTTAGAGTAAAGATAGCCTTTATACTTTGACTAAGTCTTCTGTAACGTCAGTTCCTCAAACTTTTTGGTCTCATTGCATATTTGTTTCTGCTGATCTATGACATCTTACTTCCTGTATTTTCAATTTTTTAGTCTTGAAAAATAAGATTACTTATAACTATAAATGCCTTAATTTTCAATGTCATACTTATCTATTAGGAAAATCATTACGTTTGTCTTTAGAACCTACGCGCCATAAAACTTCTGCTGCACTTAAATTAATTTTTATTGATCTTTAGGGTCCTGCTCCTTCTTTATTTGATGGTTATTTTTGTTGATGCAAATACAAAATATATATGGTATTACCCTTTTGTTTCAAAGTCTGATGTTTACTATGTTTTTCATCAATTTCAAACTCTCGTTAAGTGTCAATTTTCACTAAAAATAAAATCTGTTCAAACTAATTGAGGCGATGAATACTATATGTTGTCCATTTTCTTTTAGACCATCGGTATTCATCATCGTATGATTTTTCCCCACTTTCATGAAAAAAAATAGAATAGTTAAACATCATCCTAAATATATTATGGAAACCGAATTTACTCTTATAGGATAGTGTAAAGCACCATTAAGATTTTGGAAATATATTTTTGAAACCTTAGTTTATCTTATCAATTGAATGCCTACTATTGACCTAAACAATAGATCTCCTTTTGATTTTCTTTTCAACGATTTCTAAATTATCATTTTTTGCATAGGTTTATGTGCCTTTGTTTTTTGTTTCTACATCCATATCATAATCATAAATTAGAATTTCATTCCTCTCCATATGTGTTTTTAGGGTATATCTCTTATCATCTTGGTTATCGTTGTCTTGACATCTCAATGCATTTATATCTCTCATTATATCCATTTCTATGAACATATTTTTTTTGTTGTAACATATCTGAACAGATTGTACAATCCACCCCTCACTTCTCTAACTAATCTGACATTTCTCTTCTACCCAATATGCTAAACTCCCCACTATTTCACACTTCTATAGATTACATAGCCCACTCGTGTACTCCTTCTTCTCATACATTTATTTTCACTTACCCACATTAGCCCTACACCCTACTTTGTCCATTACCATATACATGTTTATCTAACAATTATGTTGTAGATACATGTATAAGTTCGACCCCCTCTACTTTACAACATATCAAGTCTATTGATGTTGGTTCTCCTGGTTATCTTGCTATTGCTTCCCCACTATTTGTTAGTAACGCCTCTACTGCAAGCTCTGCCTCTACTTCTACTAATAGGTTAAATTTAGTTGTCAATATGTCCTCTTATCCATTACTACAGGATTCTTTTTTGCACTCATCTCTACCTACCTCGTTGCCCATGATCAGTAGGCACCATATGGTCCTTCATCTGCGGTAGCCGAAGACAGCCAATCTAATTGTTTTTTCCACCACCACCACTACCACTCCTACCACTCGGGTAATGTCTTTTTTTAACACTGAACCCATTACATTCTCTGATGCGAACAGATATGAGATTTGGCATGGTGCTATACGCGATGAAATTCAGGTCTTGCATTCTAACAACATTTAGTCTTTAATTCCCTTTTATCCTTCAATGAATATTGTTAGCAATCAGTGGGTGTACAGGATAAAGCATTGTGTTGACAGCAGAGTTGAGTGGTATAAAGCGCATCTAGTTACTAGACGTTTTACTTAGCAAGAAGACATTGATTACTCTAAAACTTTTAGTTCTATTATTAAGCAGATGATCGTCATATTAGTTTTCTCAATTGTAGTTTTGCATGATTAGAAGATCCATTAACTAGATATCCATAATGCTTTCCTAAATGATGTTCTCACCAAAAAGGTCTACATGAAACAACCACTAGATTTTGTTGACTCTACTCTTCTCTTTCATATGTGCTGGTTGCATAAGTCTTTGTATGGTTTAAAATAGACATCGTGGGCATGGTTCACTCATCTAAGTGATTATCTACTCTTCATTGGCTTTCATGCTTCCAAGGTTGACACCTCCTTATTTATCTTGTTTTTTTGCACTAATATATTTTATCCTCTGATTTATGTTGATGATATCCTGCTAACGGGTAGTAACTCTACTATGCTTTACTGTTTAATACAGTTACTAAGCTTAGAGTTCAAGCTTTGTGACTTAGGTGCAGTTCATTATGTTTTGGATATTGAAGTTTAGGCCACCAGTTTAGGTTTGATGTTACGATAGTATAAGTATATTCTTGACATCCTTACTCGGGCTAGTATGACCTCTTGTAAACCTATTAATACTCCTATCTTTACCTCCAGAGTTACCATACTATCAAATTCCTTGTTTTCTAACCCTACACGGTTTTGTAAAATCATGAGTGCTCTTCAATACCTTACCTTTACGAGATTAAATATCTGCTTTATTGTTAATAGAGTTTGTCAATTTATGCACGCTTCCATAGATTTTCATTGGGTTGCCGTTAAATGTATTATGTGTTAATTCGGTTACGACATCCTATGGCTTACATATCACTTGCAGTTTCTCCTTTGCTATACATGGTTTTATAGATGCAGATTGGACAGGTAGTATTGATGATCTCAAGTCAATGAGTGGTTAAGTTGTTTTCTTTGGTCAAACGCTAATTTTATAGAAATAAAAAAAATAATGCATAGTTATTCTCTCCTCTACCGAGGCTGAGTATAAAGTCTTAGCAGATGACACTACTGAGGTTATCTGGCTTCAGTATTTATTGAAAAATCTTCAAATCCCTTCCGCCTCTACTCCTATAATTTGGTGTGAAATCTTGGTACTAATTATTTATTTGTGATACGATCAAAAGATTAATGTTTTCTTCCTAGTATAGGAGTGTTAAAGTAATAAATAACCCAACAAGATCGGGGTGGAATCATAGGGAGGTGAATAATATAAATTATAAACAATAAATGAAAAGGAGTTAAAGAGAATTGTTGAGATGTGATATTGATGTAAGAATTAAATAAGGATAAAATAATTGTCAAGGTTAGAGGATCCACTAATGGTATTTCAAACAAGTATAGTATAAACTCCTTTTATTACTCGACTAGAAACCATACATAAAAAAAGTTTCAATCGGATTATAAATTGTTAACATGATTACATTAGTTATCTTATTCGAATAATGCTAATACTTGTAAATGTTGTCAAGTATTCATGATGCTAACTTATGTTAACAATGAATCAAGTTTCTTTCATAGCACAAGTGTAGATTATACCATACGGTTGGGCTATGAAAGTGCTAAGTATTTGTTGTACCAAGGATTATATAATATAAATCTAGATTAACCATTTAACAAGCAAAGTATTAAAAGTGAACAAGATAACAAATACAAAACATGTTAGTATCAAATATTAAAGTCCATATTTAGTTTATACTATAATTATTCTTACACCATTAGTGTAACCTTTTCACCTTAACATAATAAACTTAACTAAACATAATGAAAGAGAGAAACATAAATAAACAAGATAAGAATATAAATAAGATATAAGTTAACTAAGGGAAAGAAAATAAAAGGCATAAATAAGATATTAATATAAGCAAAACTTAAGCATTACAAAAATATAAAGAGAGAGCAAGAACATGATCTTGATTTGAAAACCAAGATGCCTAAGTGCATGGAAAATATCTCCTTTTTTAGACCAAAATTTAGAACTATTGATTTAATGACTAGTTATTGAGTGGGTGGCCACCTCTAGACTTAGTAACAATCCTTATCTTCTTGTCTGCAGAAAACGTTATTGCTAACATCAGAATTTGAACAGATAGTCTTCATGAAAGTTCTGAGAACTTGTCTCAGCTTTCTAACAAAATAAAAATGAGATCATTTAGACTTTTAAAACTCGAGACATGGGCTGAACACTGAATAGTATCTGAGCTGCAGGACAGATTTGAACTTTTTCTTTTATGCTAAGATTTGGACTTCCAAATAGTATGATTGAGTCTTGAACTCTCATGAATGTTTTAGGCCTATGTCTTAGGTTTTTAGCCATATAAACCAAACTTAAATCCAAGATTTACGACTCTAGATATGACCTAATGACTTAATAGTATTTCAGTTTAAATTGAATTGACATATCTTTTCTAAACTTAGCATTTTCTTTGTCCTTTTACTTTTAATAGTTATCACATCAATCAATCCTTTGAATTGTGAGATATGTCTACATTTAAAATGAGCATTTACCATAAATTAAAGTTATCTTATATTATCAGACTTGTGATTATAAAACATGCTCTAGTTAAGGAGTTATTGATACTTCAAGTACAAAATGATGATATAAAACCCTGATAAAAAACGTACTTTTAAGTACTAATCAATCTGCAAACCCTATCTTTTATACTTCAACTAAACATGTTGAGGTTGATTATCATTTTGTACGAGATAAGGTTACGAAAAAAGAGATTTAGATTCATTTTATCTCTTTTTAGGATCAACTTACAGATGTATTTACTAAGCTGCTTCCTACTTATTTTTTTTATTAGTTTTCAATTTAAGTTTCGAGTTGATTATCTATCCTCGATATGAGAGGGTGTATCATAGAATATATATTTATAAAAAAATATTATAGGACTACTCGATCATTGTAGTTTCTATACTTATTGTTGTATATTAAAATTAGCTAGCTGATATGATAAGTTAAGATTTACATTATTCTCAACTTTAACTATCGTGAACTGTGTTTCAGATTTGATTAAAGATGTGTTTGCGTTTGATCCTCGTGTACTATTGCGCCCGCACCCACATGCAGATGCACTTATTGGCTTTCATTTGCCCTTTCGTGCCGACCAGATAGTTTGTTTGATATTATTTGATTTGCTGGATACAGTTTGTACAGTTTCGTAAGTTTAGAAATCCTGCATAGGAAATGAGCACATATGATTGATCTGATTGGAAGTAGGAAATACTTGGTAGTGATTGGTTCTGCTTGCTATCCAGAGTAAGTGACTTCAGGGATTCCGAGTCTCACTTCTCCATAGTTTTGATGGAAGGAGCATGCATCAACCATTCGTGCCTTTAATTAATCCATGAAATGGGTTTTCAATTTTAATTTAGAGGTATAATTTTTTTGGCAAAAGAAAAAAATTTAAAATTTTAAAATTTCTTGTTATCAATAATTTTTCTTAGTAAAAGGACAATTTCTTTTGTTATTTATAATTTTAAATAATATTTTCGATAAGAGTATGAAACCAGAAAAACATAGTTAAATTATATAATAAATCAAAATAATGACATATATAGAAACATGCTAAACAAAATCAATATAATATAAGATAATTTAGTCATTATTTAACTCGATAATGAATGACAATGCCATCCATTGGTCTCCACAATAATTACAGCCATTGACGTGGGGAGATTTAATTGGTAGGTTCATTGAATTTATCAGTAAAGTAATTCAGGATTAATATAAAAAAACTTGGATATCTTAGAATGAAGAACCCTGGAGGATTATGTGTCTTTAATTCAATGGCAGGAATGATTAATGAGCTAACGAATGAATCTCCAACATGTTAAGCTATAATCAAGGGAGCTGTCTTTTATACATTTATAAATTAATTTTTTTTTAAATTTCTTTCTTGGTATTGATCTTAAAATCTAAGTATAAAAAAGAAATAATTTTTTTTAATTATTAGAAGAATCGTTAACGATGATTTTATAATTAAGCCGGCTGACCGGATGATAGCAATAATTTAAATATTATATCCTCGTGGAAGTAGCCTCATAATTATCAATCAAGAGGAAAAAATAAAAAAAATAAAAAAAGATTTTTTTTTTTTCAGAAAATGTAATGTGGACGCTTGAAGGTCCCACTAGAAATCTAGAGCGATTGCAATCGATTCGGTTCATGAACCTTTCCCTTCATGAGGACAAAATTTCAATTACTTGTCCCTCATCGTCACAGATTAACTTTAAAAAACTCAGGGGTTATTTTGACATGTGTTGCTATGTAGTTGGCCGCACGCATCACGGAATTTCTTCGAAAATGTTATTAAACTTGATCAGATTTGTTGGTTCGACGATATAATTTCCAGCAGTTGATATAATATGGAAAGCTGAAATTAAATAAAAAAAAATAAAAAATATTTCAAAGGGCAAAAAAAAGAGAGAGAAAGTGTTATTATAATTCCCAGTATTTTTCCTCGCAATCTATTAAAAAAACAAATTGATTCCTCTTTGTTTTTTTTTTAATAGATAACGATTCGTTTAATTTCTAAGTAATTGATCTTGCATCTGAAGCCTGCATTTTTTATTTTTTATCTTGTGATTAGCCGTGTGGCTTGTCTGGTGCACAATCTTACTGGATTGGCCTAAAATGTTTGATGTAATAGAGCAGGACTGTTCTTTTTTGTCATGACCTCAAGCTTTGTGGATAGATGCCATGAACATAGATGGTGAAAATCCATGACAATGATGATGCTTTTGATCGCGAGACACTCTGAAGTCAAAGATCATTAGCGTTTCCAAATTGGCTAGCCACCTGCGTTTGCCAAGGCACTCCCATTTTCCTTTTTTTCAACAGAGAGCTAAAAAGGAAATGGCGCTGGATTTTCTCGATCGGTGGACCATCTTGGGACCTATCGACCATTAACGAGCTATCTAGGATTAATTTGGTAAAAATTAGGTGGTGAAGAAATGGGAAGCAAATTGTAAGTCTCCCGTGAGAGAGAGAGGGGGGGAGAGGGAGAGGGAGAGGGGGAGATGGCGTCACTGCTGAGGGAAACTTGTTTGATTTCCTTGACGCATGTACTCGGACGCTGGTTGTCGGAGACTTCACCGTACTCGTTGAAATTTATAGATACAAACTAGCCTTTGGCTAAGACTTCCTTGTTGCCAAAAAGGAATCAAACCATTTTCAATTGTCTTTCAGCAACGGTGGCCGTCTCTTGTATGAAAAACTAGCATTTTGCGTGTATTTGGTAAAGCGGTAGTTTTTATGACTGTGGTGTAAAAGAGAAGATTAAATTGTATTTTTTAAGAAAATATTAAATTTCAATGAAAAATAAAAATGAAAACCAATTAAATATTAAAGCTTAAGTCAATAATAAAACAGCTCCAATCCCAGCACGACAAGATGCCAAACGTTTACTTAGTTATTTTATTTCCATTGATCATGAAGTGGAATGTACCAGTCCTTGCTGATGATGATTAGAATCCCAAGACTGAAAAAAGTTTCATCTAGCTAGATTTCGCCCCCACTAGGCATTGCGTTTTGAATGGGTAAATTATAAATTTTTTTTTTAATTATGTTTTTATTATTTTAAAATTATTTTTATAAAAATACTTTAATACCTCCGTTCCGTACTGTCCAACGCAAGAGTTTTGACCTGTATCGTTAATGGAAGTTAGAATTCAATTTACACGATCTTACGGTTCCGCTCTCAGGTCAGCAGCATGGGTTAGGAACTGGGCATTAAAGCCCTGCATGTGCGCCTATCAAAGCCATGTGTACGTGTACCCGTAATTTCTTATCGTTCAGGAGCTAAGGGTTCTGGTGAGGTGCTTTTCTCAAAGCCATGTTATTGCCAAATACGGGCCTATCAACGCCATGCACGTGTGCCTGTAATTTCTGTACATCCCAATGGCATTAAACAGGAGGACGGTTTCGATTGCTTCCATCACGTATTTAAAAAATATTCTATTTATTTATTTCTTCGAAAAACTATCACAGCAATATCTTGCAACATGGTTTTTTATCTTGTTAATCAGTCAATTACTAGGCCGGCAGCTATTATAATGTTTATTTTACATTATTACCGTGTAAATATATTTATTTGTCACATACATATATTAACTAGCTAGCTAGCAACTGAACATTCATATTATTTCAAGGTTATTTTACATTATTAATTATGTCATTTCATGATTGTGATTGCTAAAAAGATTCATATTCCAAGATTATACTAAATAAGGGGATTTTATGAAAAGAAATTGAGTTGAGGATAATTATTAAAATGGGCTTGGAGGGTAAATGCTATGCCTAAATAATTTATTATTTTTCGTCATTGCTGATATCTTAATTATACGATGTATCTTTCCACTAATAATAACCTAACGTTCAAGCCATTAAGACACCAAACATTCTTAAACCATACTTCACCTAATTGTTATTCATTAAAATTGGTAATGTAAACAAATTTAATGATGTCCAAGAATTGCATTAGCTTGATATGTTGGTGAACAAAATCCACCTAATTATTATTTAAAAAAAATAAAAATAAGAGAATGTATAATCCTCCGTTTTGTAGGAGGGGTGAATTAACAACACCAGCACTTGTTTCAAACAAATATTAAAAAATAGTACCCAAGTGCGAAATATCATAAATTATATTCTCCTCTCTCCTGAAAAGCATAAAATCTACTATAAAAATCATACATATATTCCGCCACATACATATTTAAATACAATTTACTAGGTTTTAAAAACTAAAGATACATTGGATTGTGAAACCGTTTTTACATGTAAAATAAATAAATTTAAGATTTTATTATATATAAAATACAGTAAAATATAAAAATTATTTAATTTACCAAATAATTTCTTTTCTCTCTATTGATTAAACTAAAAATAAAAACTAGTACAGTACAAAACAGTTTTTTTTTAATTATTAAAACTGTAAAAGAAAAGTTTCCTCAAGGTCAGAAACACACTAAGTAATTTGTTCTTCAATACAAATCCATGGACCGACAACAGGGCACAGGCACAATCCTTATTGTCATAGTCTATTACACAACTATGTTCGGCAACCAAACACCAATAACTTAATTAAAGCATCAAACATCAAGCACCAACATTAATAAAACAGGGTCTTAGTACATTAAGCAGTGAACATGCATGCATCTCTAGCCAAATTAGGAGTTAATTATATTACTAATAATTAAGCTGACGTTGATAAGATCATCGAGCATCCAAGGGTCCACAGGTTCACAATTATAATCACCACCACCACCTCCACCTCCACCTCCGTCACAACTCAGCTGGGCCGCCGTCTGCTTCGGTTCCAGGCCATGAAACGCCTCCGGGCTCAAGATTTGCTCATAACTAGCCATAGCAGCCGTTTCAGGACCCAAGATGCAACGTTTCTTGGTAGGTGGTGGCGCCGCCTCCGAGGTTGGTGGTGGCGCCTCCTCCGACGTTGGTGGTGGCTGAGGGGGGAAGTTGAGCTTGGCTTTATCACCGCGGATGCGCTTGGCGGCTTCATCATAAGCTTTAGCGGCTTCATCAGCTGTGTTGTAAGTGCCCAGCCAAACTCTAACACCTTTATGCGGGTCTCTTATTTCAGCTGCCCATTTACCCCATGGCCTTTGCCTTATTCCTCTATACACATTCTTTCTGGTTCTCTGAACCTTCTTTTTACCGGCTTCTTGCTCTGTTGCTTGGCTTGGCTTCTCAACTCTCTCTGTTATCACTATATATAAAATCACATAAGAATTGAAACCTTTTCCTTTCAAGAACAAAAAATTAGTACAAGCCAAGAATTCAAGTTAAAAACTAACCCATCCATCTTCATAAGATATCTTGATATTACACCAAACAAATATGCTAAAACCATGTACAAAAATTGAAGTAAATGTCATACAAACAAAAACCCTTATACAGCCATTGACAAAATCATCCTGACCGCAAAATCTATTGATATTGCACCCAAGAAATAAATCAAAATATTGTATTAATTTTTATTGATAATTGATAATGTCAGGCCAAGGTTCTAAAATCAAATACAACAAAACCAAGGTTAAAAATTAATTACAGGCATAAACTTTCATGCAAAAAGGAAAAGGACATGCTTTATCTTTTTTCCTTTTTAAGTCTCTACACAATATATTAAATATATCCAAGATTATAATTTTTTTTAAAAAAAAACACAACCCAGAAAAACCAGTTCGCTAGTATTAAGAAAAGACCCAGAAAAAAAAAATATATTGTTGGTTACCTTGGTTGTGCTGGCGTGGCCTTTGAGCGAGCTTGAGATTGTATTCTTGATTACCTTGGTTGGGCTGGCGTGGCCTTTGAGCGAGCTTGAGATTTGATAGGTTTTCTTTTTTGCTACCATTATTAATATTGTTCATAGGACGATGATCAAGTCCAAGAAAATCAGATAAGGAGTCAAGTTCAGACCAGAGATCCTCAGTGGTCGGTTTCCGGCCACGCTTAACGGGTACGAAATCGGAAATGATGGCACCTCCACACATGTTTTTGTCTGTCCAGTTCTTTAGAGAAAGAGAAGGAACAAATGGTGTAATAAGCTACGGGGACGAGGCCTCGTTTTTATAGAGTGACGGTTACAACCTATCCACCAGCACACAGACACAGAAAAACTCCCTTGTGTGGTGGGTCACGTTTGTTTAAATGATGATGATCAAACGACTGAGAAAGAAACAGGTAAAATCTGGAAAGTTGTGTTTACAGTATATCGAGCATGGATTATGGGTGGGGTGCTTAAGTGACAAGGAGGTTATAAAAGTGTGTGACGTGGAGGGTTCTGATTGGGATAGTGAACTGAGTGAGTTTTTTTAATGTAACTCGAGGAAAGTTTTTAAACCGGTTTGGTAGTTGACTTGATTCAAACCTTGAATCATTGGTTTTTTTGGGTTATTAAATTTTGATAGGGTTACTTTAATTTTTTTACAAATTAAAATAATATAATTTTAGTTTAAAAAATAAATAATTAATAAATTAAAATAAATTTTTTAAATAAATTTTACCAGATTAATCGAATTATTAAACCAACCAATCAAATCATCTAGATTTTTAACTTTTTTATTTTTATTTTTTAAAACTCAACCTGATTCTATTCCTGTGTTAGTTAATCTCCAGCCAATAAATCTGTTCAGATCGGATTTTAAGTAGTTCAAAAAAAAAAAAAAGTTTAAACTGCCATGCAGAGCGATTTTCCAGTGATATTCACATTAACTGAACTTTCGGTTATTTTAAATTACAATCTAGCCATTTTCATTTTACTTTTATTTTCAAAACTAAAATGTATTTTCACATTTGATACGTGCATCAAAATTGATTTTCCATTTGGACGAGTTCTTAACGGAGTTCTAAAAGACGGTCTAGTTCATTATTCAATTTGAGGCTTGGATTATAAAATAGATAAATCGATTTTTATTAATTTAAAATAATATTTTTTTTATTTTTTTAAAATTAAAATAAAATTATTTATAATATATTTTTAAAAAATTAATATAAATTTTAACAAGATCAATCGAGTTATTAATTAATTAAATTTAACTAAATCAACTTATTGAATAAAATAAATAGATCGATAATATAAATAGATGGATCACTAAATTAACTCATTGAATTAACTTATTGAATTAGGCTAAAATTGGTTTATGTTCCATTTGTTTTCTTAAAAATATTTTATTTTAGAAATTTTTTTTTATAAAAAAATGAATTATTAAAAAGTAATTTATTTTTTAATATTTTAATATTATCATTAAAAATAAATTAAAAAATAATTTTTAGTATTTAGTTATGTAATAAAAAATAAATTAAAAAATAACATTGATCATAACTATATGACCACTTATAATAATAATAAAAAAAAATGAGATATAAAAAGTATAATTATGGGGGAAAAAGAACATAAAAATATAAATATACATGTAATATAAATATTTTAAATGTAATATCATAGACGCATAATCTTGTTAAATATTTTTTAAGTAAATTTTATTTTTAAAACCTCAAAATATTTTTTAAAAAATTAATAAAAAAGTTAAATTAGTTAATAATATTACTTAAGAGTTAGATATTTGGGTAGTTTTTGCATGAAGACAAGGAAAGTGAGATTTGTAAAAGGTGTTATGTCCGTAAAAACGAAGTGTTATCCAGAATTAAAAAGAAGAAAATACTTACCTTGTGGGAAAGGGTTATTTTTGCTTTTGTTGGAAACTAATTTCATGGAAAGTAGTTTTTTAAGCTCACCAAACATGAAAAAAGTCCTTAATAACACTAGTCACTATTTATACATTAGAAACAAAAATAAAAACATGTAAAACAAATATTAATTTAAAATAAAAAATATATTAGAAACAAAAATAAAAACATGTAAAAAAATATTAATTTAAAATAAAAAAAAAAAAAGAAAGGAAGTTAGGAATTATTTGGTATCGCAACCTGCCTGATCCATTTCATTAGGGCTAACACATAATTTTGCCCCCGCAAGTCTAAACCATTAGACCCTTATTTTTATTTTTATAAATATATCATCCGCCATAATTTTTTTTTTAAAAAAATCTACACGACTCATCATATGCTCTTACCTAGATTTCAGGCATTGTTATGAGTGAAAATTCAGGGTTTAAAGTTTTTTAATTCAAAAACTTGTTTTAAAATTAATTATTGATCCAAAACATTTATAAAAAGCCATAGAAATCATAATAAATTTATCTATGACTTCAAAAAAACAAAAATCAACTTAAAACAAAAAATTTACAATAATTGAAATATGTTTTTTACGAACTTTACAGACAAAAAAACCATACCTAATATGAACTTCCATCATAAAAAAGAACATCAATGATAATTTGCTCTTTCTATTACCAAAATCTGGTGATTTTAATTTTTTTTTAATTAGAAACTAAAAAAAATAATAAAAATAACTTGAATTAAATTGAAAAAATGTCAAGATATCATAATTCTATAATTTATGTTTTTTTTAAGGCTTGATAACTAAAGTGTATCTTTCCTAAAAAATTTGGCACGCCACCCATATTTAGCATTTTTTTAATTTTGATCTTTATTCTTTCAATTTCATTATTAATTAAAAAATTTAAATCAATTAGTGTTTTTTTAATTTTGATCTTTATTCTTTCAATTTCATTATTAATTAAAAAATTTAAATCAATTAGTGTTCAATTAGAATCAAATAATCTAACATAAAACTTTAAAAATCAAAATAAATTATCAAAAAATACAGTGATACATTTTAGTTTTTATCTAATAATAAAATAATTCTTCCATACCTGAATTAATAGAAATACAAGATATAATTCGTGGAAATTATATTAAAATGTTAAATATTTTATTTATTAATATAAAATAATTGTATTTTGATAATAAATAAAAAAACACTTACAAGTCAAAATGATGAATTTAATATAAAAATATATGAAATTATAGAAGAAATATCTTATTTATTTATAATTATAAATGAATTTGAAGATCTAGAACTTAAATCGGCATGATGATTACCATGATGAATATGAAAGTATTCATAGTACGCAGTTTCATTTTTTTCTCTTCCAAAATTCAATTACATAGACTTATTCCCTTTTATTTAGTATGTTAAAATAAAAATAGATATTTTTTAATATATAAATAATAATATCATGTTTAAAACTATAAATATTTTTAAAAAATACAAAATCATATATGTTTTTTTTATTATTTTAAAATACCTGTCATATAAAAATATAAATAACTAATTGGAAAATATCGAAGTAAAGTATTTTAAGTTCTCTGAACTCATAAAACTTACAAAGAGAGTTCACACTTAAAAATCATGCACCCTAACCACATCTGCACATATTTGACCGTCTTTAAATCTATTGAAAATTAAATTACTTTCTAATATTTATTTTCTAAATTCACATATATCCGATATGCATCAATTCATCTCCTAGGAACTTTGAAAATATTCATGTTCCTAATCCTAGCTTGCAAAATTAGCCCTGGACATCTCTGTAAACTGGTACAACGGATCCCTTTTGTAAACTGGTAAAAGATCAAGTTGTTTATAAAAAGGCAATTTATATTTTATACTCTAACCAAATACTCTTTTTCTTTTTTTTCTTTCTTTAGTTTTTTTCTTCTATTTTTTCTTTATTTTTTTTAAAAAAATTATTTGAGTTATTTTTTAACCACGCATGTTGACTAAATCACATTAAAAAAACTCTTATATAATTTAATTTTTCATTCAAGGAGTTAGGTCAATTTTTTTTTTCATTCAATTCTTTTTCTTAATTTGATTTTTTAAAATTTTTTATGAGTTAATTAAGGTTTTTTTAAATTTATCACGTTAATCAAGTAATATCAAAACAAATTTTATATTATTTGATTTTAATCTTGAGTTAAAATTTATCCATTAATTGAAACTTTTAATTTTTATTATTATTAATATTAGTATCCACATCAGTTTAAGAATACTTTAATTAATTTTACAAATTCTAAAATTAATAGTCATACAAGTTTTTAATGGCTATGAAAAAACTCAAATTTGTGATCAACAGAAAACAAATCCTAATTAATTAAGCTACTCTTCAAGATTTTAAACAAAACTTAATAACATAAGTTGTATATAATCATTATGTTAAATTAAAAAATTAAATTCTAGTTTTTTAATAGACATCTTACTTAAATTTAGACTTTTGTTTGAGTTAGGCTAAAATACAAGAAGTATTTAAAAATATAATAGTGATTTTTTTAAAAATATTTTTTTTAAATTGTATTAAAATAATATTTTTTTAATAATTTAAAAATATAAAAAATTAGTAATAAATAAATAAATTTAAATTTTTATGAAATACTGTTTGAAACAGAATTCTAAACATGAAGGAGAAAATAAAAGCATTTTTTTTTTTTTTACAAGGGAAAGAACAAAAAAAAAATAAAAGCATTTTTTTTTTTTTTGTCAAGGGTAAAGATCAAAAAATAATTATAAATAAATAAGTATCTTATCCCACCTCTTCCCGTTTTCCCTCCCTCCCAGCCTTCAACTTTTTTTTTTTTTTCAATAGTATAAAGTTTTCAGTTTTGACTTTGAAAAAATGATTTATTTTTAATAATAATAAAGTGTTCGCTTCATCTCAATATATAATTTATAATAGTTTTTTATTTAATTTATTAATTAAAATACAATTAATGATATTTAAATTCTTGAGTATTTTTTAATCAATTAAATCAACTAAATCATATTAAAAATTAATATATAATTTAATTTTAAACTTAAGTTAAGTAAAGAGTTGAGTTAAAATATTTTATTTTTATTAATTTGATTCTTAAATATTTTTTACTAATTAATCAATTTATTTTTAAATTTATTAACTCAATTACTTCATATTAGACAAATATTATATAGTTTGATTTTAAATTTAAATTGAATAAAAAATTAAATTATAGAATTTTAAAATTTTACCTATTAAATTAAACTTAATAATAATAACTGTCTATAACCTTTAAGTTACATTAACAAATTATATTTTTTTAATAGGTATATTATTTAAATTTAGGTTATTGTTTGAGCTAGGTTATGATTAAAGGAGTGCTTGAGGATGTAGTAGTTATTATTTTTAAAATTATTTTTTATTTAAAAATATATTAAAATAATATTTGTTTTGATTTTTTAAAATTATTTTTAATATTAGTATATTAAAATAATTTAAAAATAAAAAAAAATTAATTTTAAATAAAAAATTAATTTTTTATAAAATACTGTTTAAAATACAATTCCAAACAGCACGTGGAAGATGAAAACAATTGTTTTTTTTTTTTTTTTTGTCAAGTGTTAAGACCAGAAAATAATAAATAAATATCTTATCCCACCTCTTCCCGTTTCTCCTCCATCGTAGTCTTAACTTCTTTTTTTTTTTTTTTTTGTCAAAAGGCCTAAAGTGTTCACTTTTGACTTTGGAAAAATGATTTTTTTAATAATAATAATGAAGTATTGCCTTGTATATTACGTAAATATATAATTTATATTATTTTATATTTAATTTTATTAATAAAAAAATGTGATATTCAAAATGGTCAGTGTTTAATTATTAGAATTCTAATATTAAATTAAAAAAATTTCAACTCAAAAATTTATATTTTTAAATAAAATTTATATTATTCTCTTTCAAACAATACAAATAGAAAACGAGAGCAAAAACTTGGAATATTTTTCCTGCAGCAACTCTGGGAACTTGCCCATTGATGAGTACTAGGCTTCATTAAAAACTACCATGAGAAGGGAGCATATACAGCCAGAAACAACCCACAATGAGCTCTTCTGTAGAAAATGAATGAATTACTGAATTCATAGAGGATAACAGCTAATAACACCTTTTGTTTCTACTTCCCAACTTCTCATATATATGGCTGTTTTCCTGTAGACAAACCAACTTGCCTCACACTTGAGCTCTTCTTTTGTGTCAACTTGGCTGTGCCATTGTCATCAACTATCCTTGTCGTTTCCAGAGCTGCTATTCCAGTTCATAGCTGGGCCACATAGCTTAATTAATGAGGTCAAAGATCATACACCAGAAGATAAAACTGATAAGAGTGATGAATATTGCTGGTATCTCATCAATTCTCACCCTTCACGAAGTGATCGAGTCTGTTTTAGGCTGCATCCAAGAAACCCCACGCCTCCCTCCCTCCCTCCCTCCCGTCAAGCCGCAATCCCAACTCATCAGTACTGCCAATCCACCCAAGGCTATCACTGTTGCTGTCTCGAGGTATGTGACCACAAAGCAGACGCCAAATCCACCCAAGGCCATCACTGTTGCAGTCTCGAGGTATGTGACCACAAAGCAGACGTCAGATTTCCCCCCAAATGGAAGAAAAACGCCATTGTTGACAACTAGTAGTGGGAGAACCACGCGGAACTTGTACTTGAAAAGTGCAAGCAATGCACTCTATTGATCTACTATGTTCCTCAATTTGTCAGATTTTCTCTACTATTATATCACCACCACAGAAAGTAAGTTTTCTTACCTCCGAATATGTTCATCTCAATATTTCTCCCACGGAGACAATGCTTGTACCCATCTCTCCTCTTTTATTGCGTGTTTAAAATGTCCCGCTTGTATTTATTTTTTATGCTAGCATGTAAGATTGTAAGTCATGCTAATAAGGATGAATATAAGAGTTAAATCACTATAAAATAATTTTTAAAACATTGACATAATATCAGTATTTAGATATAATTTTGTTGGCATTTTTTATTCTAATAAAAAACTATCATTAAAAAATATCTTGTTAGGGTTTTTTATTTTATTATAAATAAAAATTACCAATAAAAAATTTCATTATCATAGCCTATTGATAATTTTATTATAAATGAAATCAAAGTTGGAAAGTTATTGATCAACCAAAAATGTTAAAGAATCAATTAACTACTTGACCAAGCAATCATAAACAACAATTAAGGATCAATTAACTAGTTGATCAAGCAATCATAAACAATAATTAACTAGGAAGAAGCCATCAATTATCAAAATTTGAACGCCTATACAATTAGGAAGATGCAGGTAGGGTCTTTAATATAAAAATTAATCATTTGAATTTAATTTTACCTTAAATGTGTTAATTAACCTTATTTTTTAAAAATTAAAATTTTTAACATTTTTAACAGCACTCTACATAAATAGAAATTATCTGACTAATATATACATACTTAAATATTCATAAAGAAATAATAATTTAATAGATTACTACATTATGATATGTAGCTTTTAGCTTTGAATATATTCTTAATGAAATACTATCAAATTTACTTAGTTAATTAGTAAATACAATGTTTTGAACTATTTAATTTTTTTTTATGTAAATTGAAGCCAAAAAGTATTAACATGGTTCGTTGCCTAGATTTTTTCTTTGATTCTCATGGTTGTGTTATTTTGTCTCATAACAATTTTTGATTTCCTCATTGCTTTAAATAATTCAATATTTTATAATTCTCAAATACACAATTATATTTCTCATCTAGATGATAACTCATTACAATTCTTATGTTATACTTCACTTGGTAAACCAATATATAAAAATCATTAAAAGCAAGACTTACAAAATCATTAAGAGCAAGACTTACCTTTATCAAGCTATAATTAACACCTTTTCATTATTGGAATAAGAAGGAAATAATTATTTTCATGTACTACTTAGAATGTCATATGATTTATTTATTTTCTATAAACCTAAATCTTGAAATCTCTAAACAATTAGTTATGGTTACCATTATGATACTCTTTCAATTTTAAAACCTTTAAGCTCATTTATTTTAATGAAGTATACACAAGCACTTTTATTAAACCTTAAGTAAGTAGATCCCCATTGTTTACTTTTAACTTTAAAAACATAACATTTTAGAAAAAGTGGTGGGCAATATTATTTCTATGAATTATATATGTAGACTTATCATTGTATATGCTATTTTATGCTCTTTCAATTGCTATTTTATGCTCTTTCAATTGCTATTTTATGCTCTTTCAATTGCTACTAACTATTGCAATATACAAATTTTGCTAGCACAAGATTAGGCCAACATGAAATGTCATTTAAAAATTTCCAAATTCATTCGACTTCCTCTTCCACTTTATCAAAAGTAATAAACTCTAATTTTATCATGTATTTTGCGATACATATTTATTCAGATAATTTCTAAGATATAGTTACTCCAAAGAGTGTGAAAACATATCTAATAGTAAATATCAAATCCTAACAATTGGATATCCAATTTGCAGTTATATACTTTTTTAGTACCTTGGATAACTAGTACAATGTAACCTATTGTTTAAGGTGTACCTCAAATATTTATTGCTTTTTAATTGCCATGTTTGTATTACTAGTAAATCTATTTAGTTTGCTAATTAAGTATGCAAGATCTAGTATTGTGCAATTTATAATATACATTAAGCTTATAATTATTCATGAGTATTCAGATTGGTATATTCTCTCAACTTTTATTTTTTAATAAATGTACACTTATTTTCATTAGGGTTTGATAATGTCATTGTCATTATTTAAAAAATTATCAAGAATTTTTTTAACATAATAAGATTGAGAGAATATCAATTCATTAATTGTCCTTGTAATTTTTATTCATAGTATGACATATACAATACCCAACTTTTATTTTTTAAACTTATTAGGTAAAATTTTCTTGATATTTTTTATCATATAATCATTATAGCTCATTTTATATCATCTATATAGGGACATATAATTACATAATTTTTATATGTGTTTCTCACATAAGCATATTTATCAGCTTCATTGATTTTAAACTTATTTGAAAATATAACTTTGTCAAAATTTTAATATCATTGTTTAGGAGCTTATTTCAAAGCATATAATGACTTAACAAACTTATAAACTTTCTTTCCTTGCCCTTTAATAACAAATCCTTCAACTTATTTTATATAAATCTTTTCGTCTAGATTATCATTTTAAAAAAGTTATATTTACATCCTTTTGATTTATTTTAAGCTTGTTAATACTATGATGGCTATTACTGTTTGTATGAAAGTTATTATTATTAATATAGGTGAATATGTGTCAAAATAATTTATACATTCTTAATATTTAAATCCTTTAACAACAAGTCTTATTTTATATTTTTAAATAGTTTCATCAACTTTCATCTTTAAATATAAAAATTAATCATTTGAATTTAATTTTACCTTAAATGTGTTAATTAACCTTATTTTTTAAAAATTAAAATTTTTAACATTTTTAACAGCACTCTACATAAATAGAAATTATCTGACTAATATATACATATTTAAATATTCATAAAAAAAATAATGATTTACTAGATTACTATATTATGATATGTAACTTTTAGCTTTGAATCTTTTCTTAGTGAAATATTATCAAATTTATTTGGTTAATTAGTAAATATAATGTCTTGAACTATTTAATTTTTTTATGTATATTGAAGCTAACAAGTATTAATATGGTTCTTTGCCTTGAGTTTTTCTTTGATTCTCATCGTTGTGTTATTTTGTCTCATAACAATTTTTTATTTCATGATTACTTTAAATAATTCAACCTTTTATAATTCTCAAATACACAATTATATTTCTCATCTAGTGATAACTCACTATAATTCTTATGTTATACTTAATTTGGGAAACCAACATATAAAAATCATTAAAAGCAAGACTTACCTTTATCAAGCTATAACACCTTTTTCATTATTGGAATAAGAAGGAAATAATTATTTTCATGTGCTACTTGTAATGTCGTATGATTTATTTATTTTCTTTAAACCTAAATCTTGGAATCTCTAAACAATTAGTTAGGGTTACCATTATGATATTCTTTCAATTTTAAAACCTTTAAGCTCATTTATTTTAATGAAGTATACACAAGCTCTTTTATTAAACTTTTAGTAAGTAGATCCTCATTGTTTACTTTTAACTTTAAAAACATAACATTTTAGAAAAAGTGTTCAACAATATTATTTTTATGAATTATATATGTAGACTTATCATTGTATATGCTATTTTATGCTCTTTCAATTGCTACTAACTATTGCAATATACAAATATTGCTAGCACAAGATTAGGCCAACATGAAATGTCATTTAAAATTTCTAAATCTATTCAACTTCCTCTTCCAATTTATCAAAAGTAATAAACTATAATTTTATCATGTATTTTGTGATACATATTTATTCAAATAATTTCTAAGATATAGTTATTCCAAAGAATGTGAAAACATATCTAATAGTGAATATCAAATCCTAACCATTGGATATCCAATTTGCAGTTCTATACTTTTTTAGTATCTTTAGATAACTAATACAATGTAACCTATTGTTTAAGGTGTATCTCAAATATTTATTGCTTTTTAATTGTCATGTTTGTATTACTAGTAAATCTATTTAGTTTGCTAATTAAGTATGCAAGATCTAGTATTGTGCAATTTATAATATACATTAAGCTTATAATTATTCATGAGTATTCAGATTGGTATATTCTCTCAACTTTTATTTTTTAATAAATGTACACTTATTTTCATTAGGGTTTGATAATGTCATTGTCATTATTTAAAAAATTATCAAGAATTTTTTTAACATAATAAGATTGAGAGAATATCAATTCATTAATTGTCCTTGTAATTTTTATTCATAGTATGACATATACAATACCCAACTTTTATTTTTTAAACTTATTAGGTAAAATTTTCTTGATATTTTTTATCATATAATCATTATAGCTCATTTTATATCATCTATATAGGGACATATAATTACATAATTTGTATATGTGTTTCTCACGTAAACATATTTATCAGCTTTATTGATTTTAAACTCATTTAACAATATAACTTTGTCAAAATTTTCATATCATTGTTTAGGAGCTTGTTTCAAAATATATAATGACTTAACAAACTTACAAACTTTCTTTCCTTGCCCTTTAATAACAAATACTTCAAGTTATTTTATATAAACCTTTTCGCCAAGATTATATTTAAAAAAAGTCACACTTACATTCTTTTGATTTATTTTAAGCTTGTTAATACTATGATGGCTATTATTGTTTGTATGAAAGTTATTATTATTAATATAGGTGAATATGTGTCAAAATAATTTATACATTCTTAATATTTAAATCCTTTAACAACAAGTCTTATTTTATATTTTTAAATAGTTTCATCAACTTTCATCTTTATCTTAAAGAATTACTAATGATCTTATGATTTACTTCTAATGAAATATTTACTAGTTCTTATATATAATTATGCATAATGGATTTAGTTTCATTATTGACTACCTTATTCTAAAAGAAAGTTTTAGGATAGGACATTGCCTCAAAATAGCTTTGAGATTCATTTTCTATCAAGTGTGTTAGAAAAACAAAACTAAACATTTTGGTTATTTTCTCCTTCTTACTTTCTCTCGTATCAACCTCGTCATCTTCTAATTGATGTTAATTACTTGAGCTAACTTCAATAGTTCTTTTAGGTGAATGGATTTCTTATGTTTCTTATATGAAAACATATCTTAAAAAAAAATTATTTGATTCTATTATCATGTTAGGATAAATATTCTCAATAATTGACTTATATATAAGAAATCAATATGCAATTTATATGGTGTATGATCTAACTTTTACGGAGTACTTTGTTAAGTATATAATTAATAGTTCAAAATTACCTTCTTCTACAGGCTCTAAGGTATCCCTAAAGTTACCAACATGACATTCATAATTTATGTTAATGTTTGTTTATTTGTTTGTTTTTTTATTTAGTAATGTCATTTTATTGAGATGAATAAAGAGGAATAATTTAGTGGATAATACCATTTTAAGAATCAAACTCTTCAGAAAAATTTTCATATTCTCAACTCCTATCACTTCTTATTATCTTTATCTTTTTATTAAGTTGATTTTTAACTTTATTCTTGTAATGTTTAAATATTTAAAGAGCCTTATCTTTGCTTCTAATAAAATAGATATAACAATCCCTTGTGCAGGCATCTATAAAGTAATTCAATACTTTCTTTTTCAAAGGTAGTATGCACAAATTTTAAATAATCAATATTTGAGTGAATTAAATCTAGAATTTCACTACATCTTTCACTTATTTGAAAAGAAGTTTTTTTTTTGAAAATTTTGATTCTACACAAACCTCACATTTAGAAAATTTTGATTCTCCACAAACCTCACTGATTAGTACTTAAAAGTGCATTGAAGGATTCACTCATAATAATTCCTTCAAATGAATATTATACAAGATGAACTAAAACTCTTAAACTTAGTTTATTGTGATTCTTGAAATAATCATTTTAAAATCTAGAGATTTGTTGATTATAAATTCTTTCATACCAACATCTTCAGTATTGTACTTTCAATATAAAGCTTTTCATAATACCTTTACGCTCTTGATTGAATTATACGCTTCTTATTCAAGATGTAGTTCTTGCACATGAAATCCTAATGATTTCATATATCCACAACTTCCATAATAGTGGGATATAATTCATTATCTTATAGCTTTGGTTTTTTTTATATACAAAAGCTTTGCCAAGTTCAAGATGGTCAAGAAAAATAAAATCTTTTGTAACCTCTTTTTAAAGTTCAATCAATTGAACTGCTCAAGTTCTCACCATACACCATAAAAGGTGATGGTGGAATCTTTCCAACAACCACACACACACAGACACACACATGCGTATATATAATAGAAATATTGCTTATAAATATGTAAACACACAAATAATTGCAGTGACCAAATTAAAATTCAACAAAGAAAATAATTAAACAATTTATAACTACAAATAAATAAGATTTGATTTGACAATAAATCATAGAAAGAACAACAACAAGGTAAGAATTTTAGTCTTAATATTGTTGATGCAAAATTAATTATGATCCTTTTGCTTTGCCAAATTGCCTGCTACAAAAAGAATAAATAACCTGACCTTTGAAAATAAATAATTCAAGAACATGAAGGTTAGGGTTTAAAATATTTATTTGTGGGCCTACAAAAAAATCTTTATGAGCTTAAATCCTAACTTATGATAAGCGAGCATGTACAAATTAAGTTTAAAATCCACTTAGCCTAGGACCTCTTATTTCTAAAATACTTGGTTTCCTTTGGGTCAAATTTTGACTCTTCATCTCCTCACTATATAAGGTAGAAGAAATTTATCATATTTCAATGTGAGATTGAGGGGTTTTGGATTTAAAAATCATGTCCATCAAAGATTTTTTGAAATCAATTTTTTATTCATCTATAATTTATTTTAAATATGTTAATGTTTTATGTTAAATTAATTTTATTAGAAAATAATTTTCAACAAAGTCTTAAAATAAATTTCTAACAAGAACTTCTTATATTCCACCTTAAGGACAGAATATAGTTTAGTTTCAAATTAATTTACCTTGTTTTTTTTTTTCCTTTCGAAACCCATATAAATCTCAATATATTCATTATAACCAGACTTACAACTTATAAATTAAATAGATCTTTTCACCAATACCTCTAAACATAAATCTCCCTATAATTATACTTTGGCATAATAGAAAATGATAATCCCCAAGATCAAAGGCAATTATAAAATTATGGTTGCAACAATCATTTCCAATTGAAACCAACTAATGCAAAGAATTACCAATAAGAACACCATATATTCATCCTTCAAGAATATAATATGGGAAGGGCTTATGAATTCTTTTCAAATAACTTCCTCTTATACTATAAATAATAATCAAAGTCTATTCTATTTGATAATATCACAATATTCATATAACCTTTTAATCATCATTGATAAAGTCATACTAATGAAATCATGAAAAAACATTATACACAATATAGGTTTCCCATATTTCTTCCTAGAATAGTGGAGTGATAACATGAATGTAGACCTTTGTCTAACTTAGGTTGTTTTTGAAAAGCTAGTCCCTCATAGAAATATAAGACACTTCAATACTTAAGTTGGTAAATATAGGAGAATAAAATAATGCAAACAAAGATTAAAAAAATAAAATAAAGTTGTAGGAGTATGTATTTGAGCATAGCTTGTAAATATGGTAGCTAAAAATTATATAGCATGACCTAGCTCTATGAATGCTCTGGGTTTTGTGTGGCATGGTCTAACACCTTTGCATGATTAATGCTCCCCTATGGCTTATAGCCTGACTTTGTAAACTTTTATGGCTATTTAATATGATCCAAGCAACATCAAGAGACCATTGGAGATTTTAGTTGGTCCGCTGATAAGACTTATGGCTAAAATGTTCAAATAAGCTTTCAATTGACTTCTTTAAAACATATGAGCTAAGGTGGATTTCAAGAAGATATTAAATAATGAAGAATTTAATTCATGTTTAAGAAAGAATTATAAATGGTCATTCAGACATTATAAAAGGGTTAGAATAAGAAGATTCAATTAGCTAGTTATGACCTTTCACTATTTTTTTTTTCATAAATAAAGGTACGCAAGGGATTTTAATGTTATTTTAGTTGTATTAGAAAGTATACATCCATATATTACCAATGATATATGGCATGTCTTCTAATTCATTAATATGAGAAAGAACCATGCATTTGAACTTGAGTTTTCATTCTACGATTAGATTATGAAAACAACTTTAATCTTATTTAACATAGTTGGGCTATTGTTTTATTTATATTTTAGTTATTATTATATCTTTTAGATATATTAGGGCATTTATTTAAATTTTAGTTTATTGGATTATTATTTATTATTAGGTTTATCCATAATCATTAGGGATGTCTTATTAGACTTAGGATTCTTGCTAATATCAATACTCTTTTTTAGATATTTTTTGAAGGAAGGACTATTTTTTAATTAAAACATAGCATTATTAATATTTTTTGTGTGATTAAGTTATTCACATACCAAGTTCATAATTAAACTTGCAAACTTTTAAAAGATTGATCAACTTTATTGTGATGTTATACTACTCATCGTGTATCTTTATATGTGTTTGGTGGGAGTGGTAATTATATATAACTTTCTTGTTGGGTCAAGTTGTAAAATATTCAAATATACTTTTAGCATATCTTGAGAGATGTTTGCATCACTATCTCTACATGGCCAAGGATGAGATCTGAATTTTACTCAGTGATTAGACATATGTATACACTAAGATCTTGCACTTTTTTTTTTGGAGAAGGAGACATATCATTAATAAAGAACTGGTATTAGCTTGCCATGTATGCCATTGGTGGAAATGCTTGTGATGGGCAATGTTAATACCATAAAAAATGGTGTATACTTTGCATAAATATTTTTTATACGTGCATAGAAAAGACAATGTGCATGACTTGTAGGAAACTAAAAAAATACATAAAAGGGTATGCCAAGGTAGAAATAGATAGATTGAGTTCGGTGTGGAGCTGAAATTCTAGCATTTTGTTTTAAAAAATACATTATCTTTTGCCTTCCAATTCTCTTAAACAATCATATTTAGAAGATTTTAACCAATAAAAGTGGGAGAAGAAAATACGTATCATATATACGTTAACTTTATGGCTATATTTGCATGAAAAATATTACCTTGGTATATATATTTTTGTGGATGTATCTTTATGAATAATAAATGTTTTCTTTTTATTGCTTTTATTGACATGAAAGTTTTTCTTGCAAAAAAGATAAGATTTTATCAATTTCCAATAGAAAATATTATTATCTAAAAAAAAAAATGCTTTGTGATCATGAAAGTAGTGCTAAAATATTGTGTAAAGAGATGTCATATAGAGATGTAGAGATTTCAATGAAGATCTTGAGATAAAGATTTCTTATGGAGTCATATATAGAGATTTCAATAGAAATATAGAGACATAAAAAATTTATTGAAGACATCAAGAAGTGGAAACATGGAGAATTCGATGGAGTTATGAAGATCTCATCATAGAGATTTTTATGAAAACACAAAGACGTTGTAGTGGAGATTTTTTATGGAGTCACTAAAGATATTGAGAAAAATACTTATTTTATTTAAAAATTTCAAAAGATAAAGATATAATTTTAAAAATTATCTAATCTCGGGTAATGTATCATGAGGACTTTTTCTTGTTTGTTAATGTTGTATTTCATTCTTTATAAATTGTTGAAGATGTCCTATAAATATCAATATTTCAATCTTTTCTTTTATAGCATGACATTCTTTAGTGTCATGATTGTGGACACAATGATAATGATAAAAATTTTTAGGATTTTTTATATTAATGTCATTCTTCATTGGAGGTGGATATCACACAAATTCCTTTTCCTAAATGGTAACAAATACCTCAACACATGTAATGGTAAAAGGTGTTGTCAGAAGCTCACAAAATGTAAGAAGATGATCTTAATTAGGTCCCTTGATGCTTCTCTCGGATGATGCATTAATAGGAAATTGATAGATTTATGGAGATTTGCTCTTTAAAAGGAAGGTGTCCTTATTTGGTGACACTTGATTTTTTTTACTCGAATATGGTTCTTTGTTACTTGATTTACTTTGAGGAGAGTCATGTTAGAGAAAGTATACAAATGTTTCCATAATAATGAATCATAGACTTAACTGATTGGAACTTTAATGACAATTGGTTCAAGTAGATTTTCCTTATTAAATCTTTAAAGAAAAACTCTAGTGATTTTATCTTCTTGTTAGGAGATAACAAAAAGTTTAGTCACTTTTTTTTTTAATTTAGAATGCTGGTACTAAAACGAGACATAAGCTAAAAATAAAGATTTTGAAGGCTAATGACGGAACCAGATTTAAGGATCAGATACTATACCCTAGAAGATCCATGAAAAGTTGTTGGAAGAACCTTGCACATTACGGAACTCTTTCATGTCACAAGCTCTAGGATGCTTCTAATATTTTGGTTGTGCTTTCTAGGATTTGTAAGACCATTATAGTTGTCCAAGTTGGCCTTTGTAAAGACATATTTTTTTAAAGAGATGTGAGTATAACACTTAATGACAAAGTGAAGAGTCTCTCACCTGGTTGGAATAATGTTCATTCTTAAAAGGTCATATAGTCACTGATCTCATTTCATCTCTTTTTTTTTCATTATGGAGTATATAAATAAGAGCAAAAAAACAAAAAAGAAGAAGAGATTAATGGATATAGTTATAACTATAGCTAGGATATGTGGAGGAGTGCTCTTTATAGCAAGAGTAACTCCTTCGTGATTCTAGAGTATCATGCATACTATGTATGTTATTTTGTCATTCTTTTTCATATTACTAGACTTATTTTTGTGCCTTAAATCATATAATGGAGCTATATGTTGTATTGTTTCAGTTGATGAAATGGAAAAATATAGAGAGCCAAAGAAGGATTAACATACACAACTACAACTATAGATAAGATATGTAGAGGAGTGCCCTTCATGGAGAGAGCAACTCCATCATAATATTAGAGTGTCATACATACTTTATATCTCATTCTCTCTTGCTCTCTTATAGAACTAGAATTATCTTTATGTTTCTAGTGCATGTAATGGAGCTGTATGTTACATTTTTCTTGTTAATGGAGTGAAAAAATGTGAAGCTGTTCTTGTATGGAAAAAACAACATTGTTAAGCACTTAAACTTGATGGGAGAGTTATTAAAGCGTTGAAGGAGTTAAAAGTTTTTATGATAGTGAGATTAATTATTTTTTTCTATCCTATAGTTTTATTAGCCATGAAAAAATATGATTGGTGAAAGAAAATGAATTATCATTTGTTTAGTTTTTCACAAACAATGCAATTAATGGAATCATAGAAAAACTTCAGATATAATATAGGCTTTCCATCATTGTGTCATAAGCTAGTTAAGTGATTGCTTGAATATATATATATGCCTGACTTTTCATCATTGTGTCATAAGCTAGTTAAGTGATTGTTTGAATATATATATATGCCTGACCGAGGTTTTTCTTGAAAAATAAAATAGGAATAGGTGGCATTTCAATGCTAAAATCAGTAAATGTAGGAGAATAAATTAATATATAAGAAGAGAAAAATAAAATAAACTTATAGAAAGTGTGTATCTTGGTGTACCATGTGCATGTGTTGGCTATAAATTATATAGCTTGGCCTAACTTTAACAGTGAATGCTCTGGCTTTTATATAGCTAGAATTTGTGTGGCATGGCCTAGCACATTTGCATAGCCAATGTTCTAGCTAATGGCTTGACTTTCTAGATTTTCATGGCCATCTTTGTATAGTCAAAGATAGGATGTAGATTTTTTCTAGGTTTATTTAGATATTGTATTTATTTTAAGGAGAATGAGATGTATTATTAATAAAAAAAAAAAATTGATGTTCCATCATTGATTAGTCATGATAGCTTATATTAATTGTTATGTCATATCATGGTATTATATTATACATAAACAATGTTAATATCGAAAAAAATAATGCCTGCTTTACATAAAAAAAATTTGCATGCGCATAAAAAAAATTGTGCGTGACTCTCTAAAACTAGAAAAAAATGCACACAAGGGTGCGCTACGGCAGGTGTGTACAAACCGGAGTTGGTGTTCTTGTAAAGTTTAAATTCTCACCATTTACGTCAGACCTGAACTACTAGAATTTTTTTATTTTTTTTAATTTGTGTATTACAAATATCTAAATTTATCAAGATAACTATCACAGTATTCATATTCAGCCCAAAAATTAGGCAACAATTAGAGCTCTCTAGTTGATGGATTCCATGAAGCCACGTCAGACTTGATACTAAACAAAGCAAGCAGGCCATTGGAACAACCATCTACATCACCATAATATTTTCTAGGCGAAATGGTCAAGCGACTACCATTTTTGCACAGTGATCAAAGCTGCTTGCATAAGACACAAAGGGACGATTGAGTTCCTCTGGGAACTTATCTAATGAGTCCAATTCTAGCGCATATATTAAACAGCATGGCTTAACATCATCAATGATTGGTGCTGGTTTCGATGTAGTGATTGAGATGAAGCTTGATGAAATCTGGGCTGTCAATTAGAAACAGAAAGGTTTCGACAAGCATTCGAGTAATTGCAGGAGATTCTTGAGGTTAGGAAGCAGAGTATCTTCGTCAGTACATCGAATGGGAACTTCCGACAGATTTTTGGTTGACAAATGCCGAAACAGTCAAGGATTGAGGTTTAAGGTTACTACAATCATCAAAGCCTGCCAGACACATGATGTTACAGGTAAACAATCTGATGTTAAAGTAACGTATTACTTCATCAAAGGCTGCAAGAACGTAAATGATTTGTGACATTGCTAACCTTCGACAAGCAGCTTCTTGATGTAAGGTTTTAATCAATTTATTTCTCGGGGAAGGTAGTCTAAAGCCTTATATGCCTTAAGATTGTTTTTGTCAGTGCATCACCAGTTTAAAACGTTGTTAACCGTGTAGATAAAAGAATCCTATATACAAATCCACAATTCAATTTGGTGAGGATGTAGGTAGAATTTGTTTTTCATTTGAAAATAAATTAAAATGATATTTTATATTTTTAAAAATTATTTTTAATATCAGCATAGCACATCAAAACGATCAAAAAATATTTTAAAAAATAATATCAAACAAAAAAAATAAAAAAAAATTATTTTTTAAAAATATTTTGCAATGCAAAAATATTCATGCTCTAATATAGACAAATGTGAGGCAATGCACATTTCTAATCAAAACCCAAGAGCTTTGTTAAGTTATCAATAACGTTTGTTTTCTTATCTAATTGATGTAAAATATACTATCTTCAGACAATCTAAATAGAGGGTTTAATTTATAGTCCACACAAATCGTCTTGAAGATGTTCATTACCATAAAAGCATTTTTGGCAGCTCCCAGAGGTAGAAGCTTTGGAAAAACAAAATGTGTAGAGGCTTATTGTTATTTGTCGAATACAACCGGAATCCTTTTCGGACAAGCAAGTGGAGGAAGATCCATTTTCTGGATCTTGATAACCCAGGTTTTGCTACAACTAATTGAACAGGTCCAATGATACAACTAATTGAACAGGTTCAATTATGATTAGCTTGCCCTGTAACCATGTAGCAAGTATAGAGTGACTGAGCCTACGTATTTTCCAGCAACTGAATCTGTTACTGCAGTCACAAGATTGCAGTGACGACTAGTGCTGGGAAGTCGGATGCAGCACTTGCAAGATTGCAAGCACACCACCATCCAATTTGCCAAACGAATCCAACAGTGGCATTCAATCTGCAAGTTACTAATTCCAGAAAAATGAAAATGTGTAGAGGCTTATTGTTATTTGTCTGCTACCACTGGAATCCATTTCGGACAAGCAAGTAGAGGAAGATCCATTTTCTGGATCTTGATAACCCAGGTTGCTACAAATAATTGAACAGGTTCCATTCTGATTAGCTTGCTTGCCCTGTAACTATGTAACAAGTATAGAGTGACAAAGCCCACGTCAAATTTTCCGGCAACTGAATCTGTTACAGTAGTCACAAAATTGCAGTGACGACTAGTACTGGGAAGTAGGATGCAGCACTTGCAAGATTGCAGGCGCACCACCATCCAATTTGCCGCACGAGTCATGCGTCCAACATTGGCATTCAATCTGCAAGTAACTAATCCCAGAAAATTTATAATAGAAAAATAGCCCGATCCCAGATGATTTTTAATCAATGAAATTCCAAGAAACCACCATAACAGGACTGACAACTCAATACGAAGAACGCCAATTTTCTTAAATTCCAAACAAAGGACAATTTAAATTGTAAAAGTTCATCCTGTAAAATATTATTTGAAAGGATGGTAGTAATTACTTTTTAAAATATTTTTCATTTGAAAATATATTAAAATAATAATTTTTTATTTTAAAAAAATTATTTTTGATATTATCATATCAAATCAATCCAAAAAACATAAAAAAAATAATTTTAAGCAAAAATTAATTTTCAAAATTTAGTTAAATGCTATTTGGAATGCAGTTCCAAACCTAAATCATGAAATTACAGTAAGAGATCAGGAGGAACATTTTAAATTTAAATGGTCAATTCTTGAGGGATTATGAAATTGAGTCATGGTAGTCAAATGTGGAAAAGTGTAACACCTTGCCACCACGCTACAGCTTGACCTTCTTATCTCTTAACTAATTAGCACCGCTTCCAATGCTTGCTAAACACACAGTGAACATGATATTATCATGGAGAATCATCAACCACGAATAAGTAACTGAATATAAAGAATTACAGTGGTGCATACCTCGAACCAACATTTAAATCAGATGACAACAAAATCTTGGAATTTAAAAAGATACACGGGATAAAAATGAGGCGCTACATGTCTTTCCCAAAAAGTTGGAAAATCCAAAACCTTTTTGAAGTATCAAGTAAGGATATCCCAGTCACAAAAAAAAAAAAAATAAAGGAAAAAAAAGAAAAGAAAAGGAATTCAACACATCATAAACGCAAGCCACAATTATCAACTGAATTATGTATTCAAGCAAAATGCCATCATTCCCCACAAATTTAGCAATGGGGAAAGGTAACCTATATGAAGAAGGCAAAATACAAAGTGAAATTTTCAGAACCTCTCTAGTCTGCCATTTTGGTCAAACGGTGAACAGTACTCCTTGCAACCCTGTTGGCAGGATCAATCTTCAGAACAACCCGCAGATCTTCTGCTCCAAGCCTGTACTTTTCCATACTCTCATACAGGAGCGCACGCTGTACAAGAACAGATACATTTGCATCATCATGTTCAAGCACCTGCACAGCAGAGAGAAAACTATGAAGTACCTAACCTTGTAATTTTAGTAGATCAAGAAGAAAAATCAATGTGAATATCATAGGAAGCCAGGAAAAGCACTCTCAAGCACAGAAGAGAAAAAAGAAATGCATTGTCTAAATTTTGTGGAATGCAAGATCTAATTGAAACACTGGGCAAGTTGCTAGTCTTCAAATATGCAATGGCTAAGTTGCTTGTAGGACAGATTTATTTATATACTTCTAATAATTTACATGGTACTTGGTTATAGTTATCCAGAGCAAGTCAGGCAATTAACTCATCACAGGTGCTGCCGCCCCAGGGACCAAAAGCTCAGTGTATCAAGGCTCCACTTTTCTAACATTGATTCTCTCTTAAGGATCTAATCATACAACTCAGTCATGTAGCTGATTCTTTAGTTCCCAAGTTAGTCTCATAGCCATGTCATCCTATGCTCAGAAGCCCACGCCATATGAAGTACTATCCTAAAACTCAATTTTTTTCAATCATAATGCAGATAGTTTACAATAAAGAAACACACAGCTCTCATAAAACGATCACCAGAAGGAATGTACAAAAAGGCCACAACTTAAATCAATGAGCAAAATAAAGAAATGATTATACCTTTGAACAATCTGCCACTGCCTTCTTATACTCTCCAACTTCTTTATAACATGAAGCTCTGGTTGATAAAACCTCCATGGTGGAAGCCTTATCACCTGTTTTCTCAAGAAGTACCACAGCCCAGGACAGCCATTTGATGGCATCTGCATATTGCCCCTGTTTTTGATTTTCAATGCCCTTGTTCTTTGCTGCAGAAGCTGTTACCCCAGCAGGAGGAGCTGGAAGCCCTTCAAGCTCAGTGGTGGCACCATGAGAATCATTCACGCCTCCCCCTCCAAGCCCAGAATCCAATCCCCAATCATCAACTTCCGACAATGGCTGCCCTCCCGATCCTCCAGATACTGTTGTAGCATTTCCCGAGGAAGGTGTGAAGAACATGTCAAGCGGATCACCAACTGAAGGTTGAACCGGAGCCTGCTGCTTCTGAGTAGGAAAGCTATTGTTGAACATTCCAAAGTCATCAATATTGGACTTGGAACTCGTATTTGATCCCATGAAACCATTATTGCTAGCACCAACACCAACTGATGGAACCGATTTTGCACTTGAAGCATTTTGAAAAGCACCAAATGCATCACCAGTGGCATTGCCAGACGGCTTATTATCTTTACTAGCCGAATTAATATTACCTTGTTTCTGATTCATTCCAAAATCAACCAAAGAACTAAAAGGGTCCTTACTTCCACTCATTCCACCACCACTCATACTCTTCATCGACGCCCCCCCAAGATTCGAACTTTTATTAACACCAACACTAACATTAGCATTACCACTATTTCTATTATATCCACTGGAATAACCACCCAAATTATCATTACCAACCCAACCTCCACCACTCTTGGCGTTGGATCCACTCGTTTTCGGCAAAGAATCAGCCAAATTCCCCATCGAATATGCGCTTTTATTAACATTTTTCAACGGAACATTACTATTACTGCTACCCTTGGTATTTCCAATAGCAGAAGTAACAAGATCACAAAACAAATTAGGGTTCTTTTCAACAATCCCAATACCAGAACCCGAACCGATACCCGAATTCCAAGTCTTCCCAGTTATATCACCCACCATAGAAGCGGGTCCATTCAAACCACCGGGTCGGACCATTGACTGGGCTGGTGCCGGTTGGTGCGTCCATGATGGCTTATTGGGTTGCCACGTAGGCTTAGATTGTGTTGTAGAAGATGAATAAGGAGATGGGTTTGGGTTCCTTTGCTCGTTTAAAGATTTGGGTCGGTTTGATCCGATTCCGAAATCGAAATTGAAGTTGCTCATATTCGATCAAATTACGGGAAAAAAAAAAAACAAGATTCAAAATGAGATCTTGGAAGTACCTTGTTATATCTTTTAAGCTGTAGCTGTATTGTGTAAATCTCAGAGATCGGAAAAGGAGAGGGATCGCGAAGGTTGTGCTCACGGCCACCTTGTCTTGCTGTAAATTGGAGGAAATGAGATGAGGTGTCTGGTCTGATCTGATCTGATCTGATCTGAAAGATTGGGTTAACGTGAGAGAAAGGGGGTGAGGGAGGCTTTAGAATTTAGAGCCTTTTTGTTTCTGCGTTTCAAAAGCGCTTTTGAAAAAATTTGAAAATTTTTTATTTTTTTATTAACTTCAAATTAATATGTTTTTAATGTTTTTAAATCATTTTAATGTGTTGATGTCAAAAATAATTTTTAAAAAATAAAAAAATATCGTTGGCATGCATTTTAGCACGAAAAGCTATTTGAAAAGCAACAGCAATCACATTTCCAAACAGGCTCTTAGATAATGACTGGTTATTTCCTGCCGCGGACCGAACGTATAATTATTTTAACTTAAAAAAATAATATTTAAATTGCAAAGAATTTTTTTTAGTATTGCCATTGGTTAACAATATAAAATTTTATGGGGTTTAAGATATTTTTTTTAGTTAACAATATATTAAAATAAATTACATATATCTATCTCAGTTAATCTTTTAAATTACTGTATTTAATAATTTTTTTTAATTTTTTATATAATATTCCTAAACAATTTTAAAAACTAAAAAAAAAGGGCTAAAAAGAGAGGCAAATATGGACCGCAGGATTTGAACGTGTGGGGGAAGAAGAAATTCATGTCCATCACTTGAACCAGTTGGACACGACGTCTTTTATTTAAACAATATTTTTCTTTTCAAAAACAAAAGAAGCAGACATTATTATTATTATTATTATTATTATTATTATTATTATTATTATTTTCTATGAATTATAGTAGTAATTTATAGTGTTGTTATTTTATTTTATTTTATATTTTGATTTTTTTTGTTATTAATTTTGTTATTTAATTTTATAATTATTATAACTAAATAACTAAACCTAAAATGTATGAGAAAAATATTATTTCTCCACACCTATTGACATTATGAATTATAATAATAATTCGTAGTATTTTTTGGTCGTTGTTGTTGTTTTTGCATTTTGATCCTTTTTTCTTTGGTTTTTAATTATTTTTCCTGATTAAGTTTTTATATGATATGTTTACAAAGTTTAGAGTTAATAATTTATTTTAATTTGTCTTTGATATGGTGATTATAGTATCAAAAAAATATCTCAGCATCGCAATATGATATATTTTCTAAAAGTTTAATTAAATAAAAAATAATTTAAAAAAAGCTAGGTTAATAAACTTGATGGAGTCAAGATCCGGTTTGCAAATTTAATGAGGTAAACCTGATTATCTCAGTTTGTGAGTTTGGCAAGGTAACTTTTATTGCTCCAGTTTAAGAATTTAGTGGGGTTTTTTTTTCCTTCTAATTAAACTTAATTATGTGATTATCTATTTTTTTATTATATAGTTAAAAAAATAATTTTGAAAAAAAAATGTGTTATTAGATTTTAAAAAGTACATGGGCTTATTGATGGGTATGGTGAGTTTAACTTCTTATTTTATTTATAAATTTATTTTTTTTATTTTATCATTTGATATTGGATTGATTGATAATCGAGTTTTATAATTTGTTTCGTTTTATTTTTTTATAAGGTTATCACAGTCTTGAAAAAAAATCTCAGTATTGATTTGATGCTCAATTTTATGATTGTCTATTTTTCTAATCATACTCTTAATATTTTTCTTTTAAGTTTAGAAAAAGAATAATCCGAGTCGCAGCAGAGTGAGTGCAAATATGCTAGTTTCTAGTATAAATGTTTATCTTCATTATGTGAGCACCTTTGTATCAACCACGAGAGGAAGGCTTTTTTTCTTTTTTCTTTTTTTTAAGTATTAAAATGAGGGCATTTAAACATATTTTATTGTATATAGCATGTACGACATCGAGGAGATTTAAAATGATTCCAAATGAATCATTAACTACTATGTTTACTAGAATGAAAACTATCACTAATAATTTGGATGCTTTTGGTAGGACTTATACTAATGTCGATATTGTGAGCAAAATTATTTAATCCTTGCCAAAGACTTGGGAAACAAAGGTGACGACAATATGATAAGCTAATGACCTCACTAAATTTATATTGGAAGAACTCATCGGATCATTTATGACTCATAAAATCACCATGGAAAAGCAAGAACTATAAGAGAAGGTAAAGAAAAATTTAGCATTCAAAACTGAATTTAAGTTCCAAGTATAGCTTATTGAAAAAAAACCATATACATTTACTTGTTAAGAAAGATACTTAAAAAAAAAAGCATGTATTGTAGTTGATGATTATGATAAGATGAGCCAACTTAAAGAGAAAAACAAGGCTTTAAAGAAAAAAGGTTGATAAGTTGAATACTACACTAGTTAAATTCACTCAAGGTTCTAAGATCTTAGAAACCATACTTACAAGTCAAAAATATATTTTCAACAAAAGAGGTTTAGGCTATCAACCTAAGAAGAATAAAAAATATTTAAAAAATTACTCTGTTAAAAACAAATAATCATATGACCTAAACCAAACATGTAATTATTGTAAAAGCATTGGTCACTTGATTTTTACATGTCCTATAAAGAAGGAAAAGGTTAGTAATATGTGTAAAACCCAATAAAAACTTTAGTCCTTAGCCGCCCATGCTAAGGAAAACAATTGTGTTAGACTGGCCTGTTCTAAGAAAAAAAATAAGAGAGGGATCAACCTCTTCTAAATTAGGATTGTAAAGGATATAACTAGCTTTAAGATAACTCAATAAGGGAATAAGAACCTAAAACAACTAGCACCCAAATGCCTCCTCTCATTTAAAAGGGCATATAAATACAAGAGAAGAGAGAAGATGACCCTTTCTCTTTCCAAAAACCAGCTAATTACATGCAACAGACCTTCTCTCTCTTTTCTAAAGAGAAAACCCTCAAACCTAGTTGTATGCACCCCTTTTGAATATTAGAAAGGAATGGAGAGTTAAAGAAAAGTGTAAATGACTAAAACTTTAATAGGAAGAGAAGTGTAGGAGGTCGGTTAGTGTAGTTGGTGAAGGAAGGAAGAAAATTGAAACTAGAGAGGAGGAAGAAAAAAAAAAACCAAGATTTGAGGGGAAGAAAAAAATAACCCTTTCTCTTCCATGCAACAAACCTTCTCTCTCTTTTCTAAACAGAAAACCCTCAAACCTAGTTGTATGCACCCCTTTTGAATATTAGAAAGGAATGGAGAGTTAAAGAAAAGTGTAAATGACTAAAACTTTAATAGGAAGAGAAGTGTAGGAGGTCGGTTAGTGTAGTTGGTGAAGGAAGGAAGAAAATTGAAACTAGAGAGGAGGAAGAAAAAAAAAAACCAAGATTTGAGGGGAAGAAAAAAATTATTGAATCCCTTTCTAAAGCTACTGAAATTCCTAAGGTATGAACCATACCTCTTTCCCCACT
>NW_011500385.1:103928-106989 GCF_000495115.2 Populus euphratica
AAAAAACATATTATGTTAATGCCCAAATTCTATTATGTAAGTAACAAAATTGCACAGTTATAAACCAATTGAATGAAGTTGTATTTGTAGCATGTTGTTGTGATTATGTTTGTGTTAAAAAATGTCAAATTTCATGTGTAAATTAGAGGGGCCAATGGACAACAATGTCTGACCAAAAGGAAAAGGGGGAAACAATAAAGGGACCTTGCATAATCCTTAGAGGGACAAGACATAGGATGTAAATGATATCCTTATATGATGTGTATTAATTAGTAGTGGATGAATTTAGCATGATGAAACTGAAAACATCGAAGGCATAGTTGTGTTAGCTAACGATTTCTATGTTAACCATAAACCATATGCACTGATGATTTTAACGTTAACTGTGAAACTGTGTTACATTGACAATTTCTAAGTCAACAATGACTCAGTTTTTATCAACAATTTAAGTGTTAGCCATAAACCATATGCACTAATGATTTCAGCATCAACTGTAAAACTTTATTGTGTTGATGATTTCTAAATCGGTAACGACTCAATTTTCATCAAAGATTTCTGCGTTAGTTGTAAACCATATGCGCTGATGATTTTAGCATTAGTTGTGAAACTGTGTTGCATTGATGATTTCTAAGTCAACAATGACTTAGTTTTTGTCAATGATTTTTGTGTCTGCCATAAACTATATGCGCTGATGACTTCAACATTAACGATGAAACTGTGTTGCGTTTAAGGATTCCTAAGTCGACAGTGATGTTTTCATCAATGATTTCTAAGTCAATAGTAGCCTATGTGCGTTGGCGATTTCTACCAAATCTTATGTCAGTAGCAAATATGTTTTTGCTGTTAAATTTTGTGCCACCAGTGAACCATCTTTCGCTACCGAATTCTATAACAAACCTTCATAACCTAATTGACTTAAATACTTGTAACAATTTCATGGTATGATTGTGTATTATGTAGAACACTTAAATGTGAACGTGTGTATTCTTGAAATATATATGTATATGGTGATAAGTTATATGATTATTGAATGCAAATATGTTGATTTGTGATCATTGATATGTTAGGTAATGTGACCGAGATCAAACCTTCAAACTGGAAAAGACACCTCACGGGAAGAACAAATAGGTGGTCTCTGCCTTCCTCTTACATAATGCTAATCTATGAAATGTTTTATTATAAATGACATAATATTGCATTAGTATGAATACCAAGTCATCAAAGAATTGCTTATTTTGTGATTGATTATTAGCATCGACTAATTACGTCCTAAATAGATGGCCAGAATGAATAATTGATTAGCTTCAGCTAATGACATTTGAAGTGGATGGCCAGGATGAATAAATAATTAGTTTTTGCTAATGGCATCTGAATCGGATGATCGGCTTGTGATTGATGATTAACTTCAGCTAATGGTGTTCTAAGTGGATGACCGGGATGAATGGATGATCAGCTTCGGTTAACGACATTCAAAATGGATGGCCAGGTTGTGATTGATGATTAGCTTTGGCTAATGTTATTCTAAGTGGATGACCGAGATGAATAGATGATTATCTTTAGCTAATGGCATATGAAATGGATGACCAGGTTGTGATTGATGATTAGTTTTGGCTAATAACATCCTAAGAGGATGGCCGAGTTGAAAGTTATGAGTTGGTTTCAAGAATTGATGCGTTCATCTGTACATATATTATAATTATTGTAAAAATTTGTACTATAGTAGGGACATCACACTAATGAGGTGTCTAAGAACCCATCTCATGAGATCCTATTTTTGAAAATAACATGTAGTCGCATTTTAGATTATGACATATTTTATATGAACAAAATATAATAACTATATAATTGTTATTCAATACTTTTGTTTAAACTCGTAATGACTATTATTAGTGTAGGGATGCAAATATATAACTATGTACATATATTATAATGTAGACTTGTAATTATGCAAGTGTGATGTTATATGCATGTGGGAGAACTATTTCTTATGAAATGTTGATTGATGTTGTTGCATATGAATCATGCCTCGATAACGAGTGGAAATCGGTTTATCAATTTCCAGAATGATATGGTGATGAACAAAAAATCAATGGTAGGAAATCATCTTTAGAGATAACTCAAAATGAAAGATCATTGGAGTTGACAATATTGGAGGCAAGTTCTCTCCTTTAATAAAAATGTGTTTCTTGTAAATAGTCTAAAATATAATTTCTTAAGTATTAGTCAAATGTGTAATAAAGGCTACAAAATTATATGATGACCATGCATGTTGCTTAATCCTTGAAAATGATAAAGTTATGTTTATTGGTAATAGAAAGGGAAATGTCTACAAGATTAAGATTAATGCATGCATGAGGAAGGAAAGTTGTCTTGTTGCTAACATTAATGATAGTTTTCTTTGGCATAGAAGACTAGGTCATATAAGCATGACCATTCTTTATAAACTTATATATATATATATAAAAACTTGTTAAAGGTCTCCCTCATATTGCATTTAAAAATAAAAAGTTATGTGATGTTTTACATAGATCTATATTTTAAGAGCAAAAGTCACATTTCTACTGAAAGACTTTTAGAATTGCTGTACATAGATCTATTTGGACCAATTAGACTTAAAAGCATAAGTTGTAATAGATATGTGTTTGTAATTGTGGATGACTTTACAAGATATACATTGTTGTGACATAAATAACATCGAATGACAAAGGTACATCTTGGTATGAAAGATGTTTAGGTTTAATCATAGTTATGATTTGAAGGAGTCACTGACACAACTAAAAGATTGATGTCTTCTCCTAACTGCAAGAGTGTCGAAGTAATAAATAACCCGGCAAGACTGGGGTCGAACCACAAGGAAATTAATTGTATAAATTATAAACAACAACAACACAACAACAACAACAACAACAATAAAGAAGAAGAAGTTGATGAGAAATTTGAGATGGAAGATCAATGTGAGAATTAAACAATGATAAAAACAAATGTCAAGGTTAGAGGATCTATGATTAGTACTTAAAAGTGCATTTTTATCATGGTTTTATATCATCATTTTGCAGTTGAA
>NW_011500385.1:108355-108639 GCF_000495115.2 Populus euphratica
TATGAAAGTGCCAAGTATTTGTTGTACCAAGTGTTATACAACACAAATCTAGATTAATTATATAACCAAGATATTAAAAATAAACAAGATAACAAATACAAAACATATTAGTATCAAACATGAAAGTCCATGTTGAGTTTACACTCTATTTATTCTTACACCATTAGTGTAACCTTTTCACCTTGACATAATAAACTTAGCTAAACATAATGAAAAAGAGAAACATAAATAAACAAGATAAGAACATAAGTAAGATAAAAGTTAACTAAGTAAAGGAAAGGAAA
>NW_011500385.1:108659-114095 GCF_000495115.2 Populus euphratica
AGATATTAATGAAAGTAAAACTTAAGCATTACAAAAATAAAAAGAGAGAAAGCAAGAGCATGATCTTGTTCTAGAAACTAAGATGCTTAAATGCATGGCAAATGCCTCCTTTTATAGGCTAAAATTAAAAACTATTGATTTGATGACTAATTGATAAGTGAGTGACTAACTCTTGACTTTGTGACAATGTTTATCTTCTTGTCTTCCAAAAACATCATTGATAACGTCAAAATTTGAACTAACCTTACACATAAAAGTTCTAGGAAATTATCTCAGTTTTCCAGGATAAAAAAATTAAGGTCATTTGGACTTTTAGAACTCGAGATATGGGCTGAATACTGAACAATGTCTGGGCTGCAAGATAGATTCAAACTTCTATGTTGTTACTAAGATTTGGACTTCCAAACAGCAAAATTGATCTTACCTTCTGCATAAAAGTTTTAGGCCTATGTCTTAGCTTTCCATCCATATAAATCAGACCTAAATCTAAGATCTACAGCTCTAGATATGACCCAATTACCGAACAATGTTTTAGTTTGGATTGCACCAACATCTCTTTTCTAAGTTTGACCCTCCTTTTATCCTTTTAGTTTCAATACTTCAACCCATCAATTAATCCTTTTATTTATGTGATAGGCCTGTATTTAGAATAAATATTTACTATAAATTAAAGGTAACTTATGGTATCAGACTTATTATTATAAAACATGCTTTAGTTAAGAAGTTATTGATACTTCAATGATACTTCAAGTGTAAAATGATGATATAAAACCTTGATAAAAATGTACTTTTGAGTACTAATCAATCGCCACCTAGTATCATGGTTTTTGAGAAACCTATGGTTTGTAAGAGTTTGGGTAAGGGGACTAGTTGTGCTTGTGACAATGTTTATTTTTTTGTCTGCCAAAAACATCATTGATAACGTCAAAATTTGAACTAACCTTACACATAAAAGTTCTAGGAAATTATCTCAGTTTTCCAGGATAAAAAAATTAAGGTCATTTGGACTTTTAGAACTCGAGATATGGGCTGAATACTGAACAATGTCTGGGCTACAAGACAGATTCAAACTTCTATGTTGTTACTAAGATTTGGACTTCCAAACAGCAAAATTGAGTCTTACTTTTCACATGAAAGTTTTAGACCTATATCTTAGCTTTCCATCCATATAAATCAGACTTAAATCTAAGATCTATAGCTCTAGATATGACCCAATTACTGAACAATGTTTTAGTTTGGACTGCACCAACATCTCTTTTCTAAGTTTGGCACTCTTTTTGTCCTTTCAATTTCAATACTTCAACTCATTAATCAATCCTTTCATTTATATGATAAACCTGTATTTTAGGATGAACATTTACCATAAATTAAAAGTGCCTTATGGTATCAGACTTGTTATTATAAAACATGCTTTAGTTAAGGAGTTATTGATACTTCAAGTGTAAAATGATGATATAAAACCTTGATAAAAATGTACTTTTGAGTACTAATCAATCGCCACCTAGTATCATGGTTGTTGAGAAACCTATGGTTTGCAAGAGTTTGGGTAAGGGGACTAGTTGTGCTAAGGGAAGACGCATCACCCCAGATGCACCTTATCTAAAATAAGCTATATTCTTGATTGTTTGTTAATTTAAGTCATGTTTCTATTCTTTGGTCTCATCTAAGGTTAAAAAAAAATCTCTATTTTTGAAGAAATATTTACCTTATCATGTTAAATCCTAACCATTATAAGGCTCTAATTTTAACATCAAATTCATTTTCTATTTTGTATCTTTAATATTTGAGGGTCCCTAATATTAAAGTCTATAGCTAATTCCTAATACTTTGAACATTAATTAAACAAATTAATTGTTATGAGATTTTTAATATTTTGACCAAATCCTAATGGATAATCATAAATTGGTTACAATATTCATGTTGTATTTTTGAAACATGAAAAAAATATGATTTGTTTTTTAATAAGATATACATTATTTTATTTAGAATTTGGTTGTATGCACAAAAATAAACACATATTTTTTGTATTTTTTAAATGAAGAAATTTTTTAATTTTTTGGATTTTTTAAAATTTTAGAGAAAATTAAGTATTTTTAATATCAGGTCCATATCTTATAGTGCAAGTCTACAATCTAATATTAAATGATTTTAAAAAAAATATATATTTTTTGTGTTTTCTAAAATAAGGAATTTTTTTTTTTTAAATATATTTTTTGTGTTTTCTAAAATAAGGAAAATTGTTTTTTTTTTAATTGTTTTTTGAAATTCTAAAGAAAAATAAGGTATTTTTAATACCAAATCTGTATTTTATAGTGTAAGTCTACAATCCATAATTAGGCAAAAACTATTAGAAAAACACATAAGGGATCCATAAATAATTTCAAAATAGTCCCTAAATTATTTCAGAATTATTTGAAATTTTTAAGGGCGTGTTTGACTAGATAGAAAAAAAGAAAAAATTAAAACTAAATGGAAAAGGGTGAACCAAATACGCCTTTAGCTTTTGGGTTGAACTTAGCATAACTACATGGCTCTAGTCTGTTGGGTCCAAGGCTTAAGCTCATGCACATAGGTTAGGCTCAAGCCAAACCCAACCCTATTTGTTAGGTTGATATATGGCCCAACAAGCTTTATTTTTTCATTTTGTTTTAAGAAATGGGTTAGACCTAGCCTAATTATATAAGCCGGGTTGAAACAAGGGTCCAACATTTTCTCTCTTCTTTGTTTGTAAATGTCAGCAGTAGAATGTGAATTAATTCATATTTTGCATTTAATATAAGGTAAGAAAAGAAAGAGGGATTACTTAGGCCAGGGAAGGGTGTTAATTGGTGGAGCTTCGTATGTGACATGGTAGTCTCAGTTGAGGTTAGTGGTGGTGTTGCTGAGAAACAAAAGTACAATGCTCACTAACGTTCTAAGTTGTCTTGATGAATTTACACATGTTGCATTTTAGGAAACTCAAAATGAAAAAAAATTATTAAGATTCTAGATGACATTAATGAAAGTATTCAATATTTTAATTTTAATAATAAGACCCCCATGAAGGCTAACAATGAAGAAATTGACAAAGATCAGGCACAAGCAATCAATAAACTGATGGTAAGTAACTTGTTTGTGCCACTAAATGAGCCAAGGTGTGTAATCTCTTATTCTTTCAAGTTAATTATTGGCAATCCTTTTGAAGATACTAAGAATATAGCATTTCTTAGAAACATTAGTGAGCATTGTGCTTTTATTTCTTATATAGAACCCAAATCCTTTCTAGAAGTCGAGAATGATGCAATTTGAATTTTAGCTATACAAGATAAGTTAAATCAATTTGAAAGTTATTATATATGGGAACTAGTCCCTAGACCTAAAATCCAATCCATTATAAGAACAAAATGGGTGTTTAGGAAAAAAATTGGTAAGCATGAGACCATAATTAGAAACAAAACTAGGCTAGTTACCAAAGGTTATAATCAAGAAAAAGATATTGATTATAAAGAAATATTTGCAATAATGGCTAGACTAGAATCAATAAGAATGCTTTTAGCTATTGCATGCCATGCTAATTTTACATATTTTCAAATAGATGTTAAAAGTGCATTTTCACCATGGAAAAGGTGTATGTTCAGCAACCTCAAGGTTTTAAAAATTTTTATTTACCTAATCATGTTTTCAAATTCAAAAGGGCTTTATATGGTTTAAAACAAGCACCTAAAACTTGATGTGATAGATTAAAAACTTGTCCCATTGAAAATAATTTTAAAATTAGCAAAATTAACACCACCCTCTTTATAAAGAGAAAAGGTAAAGATATCTTACTTGTACAACTATATGTTAATGATATTATATTCAATGCTACTAACAAATCATGTTTTCAAGCATGTCCTAAAAAATCTCATGTTAGTGTTGTAAAATGATTTTTTGATATTTGCATGGTACAATTAATTTAGGGTTGTGATATTTAAAAGAGTTGAATTTGATTAGCTTTTTGGAAGTTGATTTTACTTGGAGTAAAGTTGATAGAAAAAGTATTAGTGAAACATGTTACTTTCTAGAATTATCACTAGTATCTTGGGCTAGTAAGAAACAAAACTTAGTAGCCTTATTAGTAACTGAAGTAAAATATATAACAAATGGTAGTTGTTATGCACAAATCTTATAAATAAAACAAAGCTTAGAAGATGTTGGATTTAATTTTGATTGTATACCTATTAAGTGTGATAACACCAATGCAATAAGTCTATCTAAGAATACTATACAACACTCAAGTACAGAACATATTGAAGTGGGACATCACTTTCCAAGGAACTATATGATGAACGGTGATATTGTACTTGAGTTTGTAAGCATAGAAAATCAATTAGCAAATATTTTTACAAAGCCTTTAGGTAAGGATCATTTCTACAAAATAAGAAAGAATTTAAGCTTTATTCATGCTAATGATATTTGAGGTTTTATCTTTATGTGTATACATTATTGGAAATAAGTTAGATATGTTTAAGTGATGAATACACCTTTTATTTGTATGATAAATATGTTATGTTATAAAATTCCCTAACAGTACAAATATGGGACGAATCAGTCAACTGATTCATCATACCATTTCAACTAGTCGACCTATTGAAATAGAGAAACAAAGGGTTAGTTATTAGATAAACAATAACTTTTTGAGGTTTCAACCAGGTTTAGATTTTGAGGCAATAAGTTGGAGGGTTAGTTACTTTATGAACAATAACTTTTTGATGTTTCAACTAGGTTTAGATTTTAAGATAACAAGTTGGATAAAATGGTACATGTTAATCTTATAAAATATTTGATTTGATCAAAACAGGAAAAATATGGTTTTTGTGTGAATTGATTGATTGATTTATACATAAAAAAATTGGCCAACTAGTTAGGAAAAAGGACAAACAATTTCACCATTGCTAAATTTTTCAGATTTTGACCCCTGTATTTCTTTGTGTTTTGGACAATAATTCTATATCAAAAGGACCTTTTTTAAATGCCTAATAAGGATTAAAAGAGAAATTTGAGAAATTTTAAGGTTGAGTTATATAGGTCAACCAATTTAACTAATTTTAGGTAACTGACTGATCGATTACATGATAATATATATAGTTGTATTTTTCTAGCAAAGAAGAAAAACCCCTAAATAAATTTTTCAAACCCTAACCTGAAACCCTCTCTAAAAATCTCTCAAATTCCACCAATATCCAATCTTTTGAAGTAATTTTCTTCATGTTTAAAGTTCAATAGCACCTAAGAAGCGTACTAGAACAAGTGAATTAAGGAGCAAAAAGGCATGATCCTTGATTAGTACTTAAAAGTGTATTTTTATCAAGGTTTTATATCATCATTTTGCACTCGAAGTATCAATAACTCCTTAACTAAAACATGTTTTATAATAACATATCTAATAATATAAGATACCTTTAATTTGTGGTAAAT